>NC_132882.1:42809323-42834323 GCF_030463535.1 Salminus brasiliensis
CTGTCTATCTATCTATCTACATTTCTGTCAATATATTGAATAGTTAAGTGAGCAGGAGATAAACTGATCTCCAACTTTCTTTCACACACTTTAAGCAAGATTGATTTTTTTTTAGTTTTGTACAGTTTTAGAGTGAAAAAAGGAAAGAAGCACTTTTGAGATTTGAGATTTTGAGCTCTAGGGTAACTTCCATCAAGGACTCAGACCTTCATTAACTTAGGCAGTGTGTGTACTTAAGAATCAGCAGTTAATGGGAACAGTGGAGTTCAAGTCAGGGGTGCCCAAACCTGTACATGCCACTGTAAATTCACTCACTTCTATATAACTGGACCTAACGTGTCTGTATGTGTGTGTGTTTTTTAGGTGGAGATTTTGGCCTGTTACAGAAGTGAGTGTTGCTCACCTGTTCCCTTTGGACATGTCAGAAGTTTAGCCGTGCGAAAAATAGGGTCTGTTTCCACCTGGCATTAACATGCGGTTTGTATCCGGTTAGTAGCTGGATCTATGCTGACCGGATTCTGTTTACACCCGTCGCTAAAATGTGTCCCCAGTATGACCATCTGATTTTACTTGGTGTGAAAAACACACCAACCTGAACATCATTTGCGTTTTACTTCCCGTAAACAATTCCTGCTTGCCTGGTCTCTGACCACCTCCGAATGTGGTTTGAGTTACGAGTGAAATCCGAACATGATCCGATCAACACAAACACTGCTAATGCCAGGTGTGAACAGACTCAGTCGTCTTTCATGTGTGTGCTCTGTGTTTGAAGTCTTCGAAAACGCAGTTGATTTGATGTGGCTCCTTTGTTTTTCTGTAGTTACTACCAAAATCAGCCCTGAACAGACTTCACAATGTAAGTAATGTAGTAATTTAGTAGCATGTCATTAACTTAGCAGCTATTTGTCGTCCAACAATTATCTTATTAATTGAGATTCTCCTCTGAACTGTGTTCTTGCCAGGTTCTGTAGCAAGCAGAGGAAATCGTCTGCTCCTGCTCTTTCCTGTGGCTCTGTTTGTGATTGCACTCATGGTGCTGATTGGGAGCGCTGTAGGAAAAAGGAGAAAAGAGAAAAGCGTGAGTATCAAAGTGTGTTTTTATTGTTTATCAGTGTTGATTAGAGGTGTACAGACAGTAAAACACTGATGCAGTTTGACTCAATTCGAGTTCCTGATTCTAAATTCTTGAACAAAATGTCAATGGAGAAAAATAAGGACTGTATTCATGTTGATGCTTAATCTAGTAATGAACTAGAGCTAGTTGTTATTATTATTATTATTATTATTATTATAATTAGTAGAAGTAGTAGTAGTACTAGTGGTAGTAGTAGTATTGTTATAATTATTATAATTAGTAGCAGTATAATAATAATTATTAGTAGTAGTAGTAGTTATAATAAAATATATATTTTTTTGCTTTTTCTTCCAGGAGTCCGTTGTTTGAAGATGCCGGTCACTTCATTGCTGAGAATGACCCAACATGCAAATATTTGTATTTTTATTATATATTATATACATAAATATTTTAGCTACACACACTCACATAATATATGTGCAGCAGTCCTCTGATAATTACATAGTAGATCTCTCTAGCTCAGAGGTTTTCTTTAGTATATATACAAAATATATAATTTTGAGAGTGTTGTGAGTAGCTAATATGTCATTCCACTAAAATTCAACCTCTACATTGTCACTTTCACACAAAAACCTCTGTATCTCTGTTTTTTGGGGTTTTTTTTGGTCAAAATTTCATAATGAACTAATAGACATGCTCCAAAATTACTTGGAACAATGTTAAACATTGACTTCTATTGAAAGTTAATGGCTTTTTGCCATTTTGGAGATACAAGGTTTTTGTGTGTATTTTATACAAGTTTTTTTATAATGTACATGTTATATATATATATATATATATTACATGATTACTATTATTTGATAACCGTGGCATAGGAGCTTGAACTAGCTTACTTATTTTTATCCCATGATGCCAAAGGAGAGCGGATAAATCTGTGTTCTCCATAGATTCATTTGATATGAGCAGATAGACTGACAGTCAAGTGGCGATAGTACAGTAGAAGACTGTCCCTGCCACTGTGGGCCTGTTCCGTGGAGTGATGCAGGCTACTGTGTGTCTTGTGAAAAGACTGAAGTCAGAAGAAGGTCTGAGAACAAATGTGGTGTTTGTTTGAAGTAGTTGTTGTTGACGTGTTGGTCAAACAAGGTAAACAGCTACTCCATTGACTATACCTCTGTAAACTATATCCAAGCCACCACTATTAATTTTGTAGATGACATCATGCTTAGTATCATATATAAGTGCAATCTACATGATTTATCCGTCACTAAAAGTTAGGTTTATTGGCAAAAAAATACCAAACAAGCAATTTAAATATCTCAAAACAACTAACATAATGAGCGCTTTCTCCAAATTCTGCGCAGAATGACACCTTTAGTGAAGACCGCAGTCTCAGAATGAGCCCACATTTACAGATCAGGTGACAGATCTAGTGGTGTATTGACTGATGTGTGAAGTCAAGAGAGCTAACCAGAAGAGATCTGGAGAGCTGGTCATAGAATTCAGAAGTTCATAGTTGAATGAACAAAAAATATTACCGTCTGCCACCAGATTACTGAGATTACTGACTGCAAAAGACCTGCAGCAAGATTTGGTTGCAGAAGGCACTGAGGTTTCAGTTTGCACAGTAAGGCACATAGTATGCGCTGAAGGTCGTTCCATGCCAGGACACCGCTACCCACCCAAAAGCTCAAGAAAAGCCCTTTCCAATATGCTTAAAAATCTGGACGCTTTTCAGGCCTATGGATCAGCAGCATGTCTGGAGGTGGAAGGATGAAGCACACGCTAAAAAAGAACACTGGCGGCTCTGTGATGTGCTGGGGCTGCTTTGCTTCCTCTGACTCTGACTGAGTATTTCTGCAGTCATCATTAAATATGTCAGTTAGCTGTGTTGAGATATTTAAATCACTCTTGTTTGGTTGGTTTATTGGACACAGCTTGAAATTGTGTCCATTTTTGCTAAGAAATCTAATTTTGAGTAATTTTGAATTGTTTAGATTGCAACTGTATAGTATTAACCATGCATGTTCAAAATAACAGATACAGATTAGTCAAAGCTTTATTTGCAGAATCCTTTATGTCACATTTAAGTAGCAAATGCAAGTCTTAAAAACAGAGGAATTTGTTGTTAAGCTGCGGACGCTGATGCAGTTAAATGCTATGCCTGTCCGTACACAAATATGCATTACTCAAGGAAATCTGCTGGAAACACTTTCTCCTGCAGTCCCTTAAATTCTACGTATTTACCAGGTATGTGCAAATGCTAATCGAAGTGAATTACACTAGAACAAGCTACACTAGAATAAGCTAAAAAGCCCCCCTTAAAAACTCTTCTTATTGTGCACATGTTTATGGTAATACCCTCACACTGTCACTGCAACAACGTGAGGACAAAAGTACATTGGCAAAGTTGAGTAATTAATTCCTAGAAAAGCACAGGTGTTTCCTGTTAACGGTGCATTAGAAGGTTCTAGTGTCTTAAAGTCTCTTTTCTTTGAACAGGCAGAAATGTCTTCAAACGTGCATTACACAGAAATTAGACTGCCTGATTACCGACCATCAGCCTGCTTTCTTCAGGGGATTCTACCTCTATAAATAGCTAAAAAATGCCACATCCTATGGAAGTATGTAGAATTGATGTATGTGGTTTATGCATTGTGCAAAAATGTTCTGATTATACTGTAGGTGCACTACAGCAAGCCATCAAGACCATGTGGGTATTGCATTTAATTTCATCTTAACATGTTAGCTAAATGTTAGAGTTTACATCAGTCACTTGCTTACTAGCTGCAGCTTCCCTAGTATAACGTGCTTTGGCTTTTGCAAATGTTGTATTTCTTCTGTCTCAGTTCACGTATTATGTACAGCATATGTTTCAATAAAGCAAAAAAAGGAAAACTGAAACTGCTTTCAGTCTAAATGTCTGCATGAGATTGCAGTTATGGTGCAAATTATTCTATTGGTCCATTCATCATGACCAAAAACAACAAAACAGCAAAAACGGAGATTCAGGATCTTAGTTTTATGCCTGGAAATTTGATCTCCAATTTTGAAATATCTAGAAATCTGGTAATTAGTTTGGTTCTAACCTGATTGTCAATGCTATGCAGCTGTCTACTGCATTGTAGGGCCTTCTACAGTTCATTTGGACATTCTGGACATTCTGGAAGTTTATTTATTTATTGTGAAAACTAAACGTATAGAGTTCACCTGTAGCGGTGTGGTGTTGAGTGAAGGGCAGTGAAGGAGGACTAGCTCAGTCTGACTTCTGACAAATTCTTAATAATTACAGAATATTCTAATGATTTGTAATTAGATATAAATATAAATTATATCATTTGTTTGTGGACACAGAAATCCTGAACATCTAAAAATCGTATTTGACAGTTTGATATTTAGTGTCTTACTATAGAAGACATTCTTGTACATTGTCACTGTGTAAATATAATTCTTGCAGTGATAATTAGGCCTGGTTATTTGGAATATGTGTCAAACTAATGTTCATTTTGCTCATCAGCTCAGCTTCTGGACATTCTGGACACATCTAAAAAAAATGTATGTCTTCATATTACAGGCATTTTAAAAAACCTGGGTGCAACCAAGTTTTTTGTGTGAGGGTTTGGGCTGTTCTAATCCTTTATGCCATATTTTTAAACACTTCTGAACACAAGTTTATTTTTTTATTATGAAAACTAAGCTTATAGGTGAAGTCCACCTTTAGCAGTCTGGTGTTAAGTAAAGGGCAGTAATAGGAGGACTAGCTCCGCCTGACCCTTGGCCTTGGAAAATATCTCGGACTTCTAGGTTTGAAGGAATAAGATAAATAAATATGAAGAAATCAGATTACTAGGCTTGTACATCTCCTCACACCAGTACAGCTGAAGCGTCATTTGCATCAAACGTCACATACAACATACATCTGCATTCAAGATTTTTGCACTTGTTGTGTTATGGTTGCACGTTTATGTTGTAGGAACTGAACTGGGGCCTTGTGTTGTGGCAAAGATTAAACGCCATCGATTTTTAATCTGGTACACCTAGTGTACTGAGATGTATTAAGATGTTGAGGAGTTTTGACTAGTTTGAGAGACGTGCAGACACAACAAGCACAACAGCACTCGCATGCTTACATCTAATTAGCGAACTCTTTAGCCCATCCAGATCAGCACTGTTCTGAATTCACTGTTTCTGTGACGTTGTAAAGTCCAGGTTAGCCTGCCTCTTCACACTGACGTTTTTAACGACGTCATAATTTTGTATTTATTTATTTTTTAAATATGGCAGCTCAGCGTCTTTCAGATTTTAAAGAAAATACGTAATGGTAATTATGTATATAATACCCTCTGTTTATACCCACTGTTTCTGTGACGTTGCAAAGTCCAGGTTAGCCTGCCTGTTCACACTGACGTTTTAAACCACGTCATAATTTCATGATAAACAGACCAATAGAAATAGGACAAAGGTTATATACTAATTACTATTAGATACACAAACCTGCTTAGTATCTATAAAGTATCTATAAAGAACCATAGACAAGTGATTCCTCTTGTATGTTTGAAGAACCATCTATCCAAGCTAGCACATGCTACCAAATGTTTCTTTGAGCTGCCATGATTCAATGTAGAACCATTGCTTTTACCTAGGAACCTCTGAAGAACCATGTTTTGAATGCATACTCGTATGCTGTATTTATAATTATTATAATAAATGATCACAATATATTACAGTATGCTTTACTGAACGTATCACAAATCTCGTCAGTAGTTAAAGAACACTGGCTAACACTGTCCTGGAGCTCCAGTTTTGCAGTTTCCAGTTTTTGACACAATTGCAAGATGAATCTATGGCATAATTGGAGATCTAATGTCAAGCAACAAAAAATTAAGTACATAGATAATTACAGAATATTTTAATGAATTATCATTATAGTATAAATACTATACTCTAATACTAAAATATACTATAAATACTATTTGACAGTTTGTGATGTTTTGTTTTTTGCATGTATAGGAGATATTCTTGTACATTGTCGCTGTCTAAATATAATTTTTGCCAGTACTACTGTCTTGCATTAATAATGTTTTTTTGTTTTCAAAATTACTTGTTTATAAGTTCTTTTTAATTCCCTGTTAGAGTTGTTATTTGGGGGATACTTGGGAAGGTAAACTAATGTTCATCTTAAATTATGTATTTATTTATTTTTTAAATATGGCAGCTCAGCTTCTTTCAGATTTTAAAGAAAATACTTAATGCTAGTTTTTTTAATAGAAAATACAAAAATATTTTAATTTTTAGTATCCTGATATTATGATTGGATTTATGCCATATTTAAGCATCCTCAATATGGGCATCACTTCAAAAGACCGGCTAATGCTGAGCCACAGCATGCAGTGGCTCAAGAGGCATAAACTTAAAAACCATCGAATGCAGTAATAATGTGTCTCAGGTTTAGCCCCTTCTCGTTTCCTGTGTGAGGGTGGGAGTCTTTAAAATCGTGTTACAAAGGTATTGAAACTCTAAATGTATGCTAAACTCAGTATATGCCTAAAGGCTGTGACCAAAATGGATCCCTATTCCCTCAGTAGTATTGCATTATATGGTTCACAAAGTTTGAATTGCCCTAAAATATAAGTAGAGATCCATTTCAGCCACAGCTTATGTCTAGCTCCCTACAGTGAATTAGGTTGAAGTAGGTGAGGATTAGGTGAGGCCTGTGATTTTATGCTGAGGGGTGACAGGATATGCTTATGTAACAGTCCACTGTTGCCCTGGAGACCTAAAAAAAAAAAAAAAAAAAAAACAGCTTTATGGTGAAGCACATGATTTGTACCATTTACAGAAAATGAACCTTCAAAGAAAGAACACAGACCCTTAGTGGTGGAGGTTCAAAAAAAGACGGCACTGGACGCCTTGACTGTTTGCATGGCGTTTGGAAATCGGAGGACTACCGAAGTAGTTTGCATGCAATGTAGGGCTCAGTGTCAGAAAGCCGTGTCTCTGTCAGTGGTTGTGGGCTTTGCAGCAGGACAGTGACCCAAGACATACTTTAAAAGGCAGCTGGAAAAGGTTAAAGACAAAGTACTGGAGGCCTCTAAAGTGGCCAGCGATGAGCCCAAATCTAAATCCTGTAGAGCACATGCAGAGAAAACCGAGAACCCTGCACCCTTCATTGGCACCTTTCAGATCTATCCACTAGAGGCTGCCAAACTCCAGCATAATGGTTAATAAAGGGGCAGGGTGTAGTGCAGGGTGTCAGACTCACTCTCTCTTACTCTCTCACTCTCTCTCTCTCTTCATTGTTCATTGAGGAACGGCGAAGCTCAGGAGCGATGGCGAAGTTCCTCACGTGTGCTGTAGTCTTGGTATTCGCTTGGAGTTTAAAAAGTAAGTACTTCATTTCCTCTCGTTGGTCTTAATGTTATGGTGGATTGGTATTCCTGTTAGACAGTCCAGTGAGGAAGAATAGACTGAAGTTTATGTCTAGGTGTACTTAGTGAGTCTAAAGGCATCCATGTCCAGACATGTCAATGTAGCCACTGTCCTAAAGGGACTTCCCCCATTCAGTTCAGTGTTTGATGATATTTCAGGGTGTTTCGGTGCAAAATAGTTTGGAACCAGGGGTCACAATAACAGCCAGGGGTCTGGATAATGATGCAATCATGCACCAAGTTAGTCCAGGTCCTCTTTAACTGCCCCACCGCTCTCCTCCTGCCTATACTGTCATGTTACACAGTAGTAGACCACCCCTGACCCTCTTATTATGCAGCTCCATGTGTTTTGTAATGTGGCTTTTGTGTGTCATAGAAGTGGGCTGTGTCACCAGCAGTGGAGCTTCACTCCAAGATAATAAACCGAGTAAGTAGATTTCTTTCTTTTTTATAGTTTTTAACTAACTACAGACACTTGTTTCACGTAGAACTGCGCAAAGGTGAAAATTAGGCTGTGGGCTGGACCCGAGCTCTGTTCTTCAGACTAGCTCACCGACAAGATCTCACTAGCTCTTGTTTCTCCTTTTTACTGGTTTTATGTTCACCTGCATCTGTTCTGAAGAGATCTAATGGAGCTTCTACAGTAAAAGCTCTTATTGCTGAGAGAGTTGGTTTATAGTGATGAGGTGATGAGGTGCCTAAAACTACTGCACAGTACAATGTATCAATGTCCATTCATCTCCTGTGTCCACACACATTTGTACACAGTGTATTATTAGTATTCCTTCTGGGTAAGACATGTTTTGATTTTCAGACTGCATCCCGGTCACCTGCCAGAACGGTACCGCCCCCCTGGAGCTGAATGAGAGCATGGTGGAGGAGCGCAGGGACTGTGAGCACAGGCTGTATGATGAGGTGAGCACCTGTGCTCCACTCTGCACTACACCTGTTTAGTGAGGAAGGTGGAGGATGAGGGGTGTTGGGGGTTATTGGGATTATCTGGTCAGTAAACAGGATGGAGTTTATTCTCTACTGCTCTTGATTTGCAGACGGGGGATTTTCTGTGTGAAGCTGATCAGTCAGGACTGATGAACCCCTCATGCCAGCCTAGTGACGCCAGACAAGTTACCTTGAAGATCCTCTGTGACGACAAGACGGTAAGAAGTGTGTGTGTGTGCTGGGTGTTTGGTCTCTGTTATTGGACTGTTCACTGGTCTGTAGAAGCTGATTACAGTCAGTGCTGGTTCTGGTCTGGTCCGCTCTGCAGTAGCCTGAGTGTGAAAGCGGCCTAAAGTGTTTTCCAGTCTAAACCAGTGATGGACGTTAGTGTGTGTGTGTGTGTCTCTCTCTGTTTCAGATGGATGAGGAGGTCTGTTTCAGAAGTGAGTGACTCTTCTTTCAGTCTCTTTGAAGATTTTCAGTTTTTTAAAGATCAGTTCAGTGTTGAGGAACAGCAGGATGGTGGGAAATGCAGCTTCACACTGTTTAATATTCCTCTGTGGTTTTTGATTATAGTTGAAGGCCGAGCTGAAGAGGTTTCCAGTGAGCCGAGTAAGTACAGTTCATTTATTATCATTATTGTTGTTGTTTTTATTAATAATAATAATAATAATAATAATATTAATAAAGAACATTACAATAATACAGTTGTGGTTTGGTTTGTAGTTAAAGGACGTCCTAAAGGGGTTTCCGGTGAGCCGCGTAAGTAGAGTTAATTTAATAAAACCATTAATAATAATAACGTACCGTAGTTTCAGGTGGAATGGAAGATAAAACCAAAACATGGCAAATAAAAAAAATAAAAATAAATAAACATAAAAAAAACTTGAAATAATGAAATGAATTAATAAAGGAATTAATATGGGTGTACAGAATTGTAAATAAACAAATGTAGGATAACAATTTAAAAATAAATAAATAAATAAATAAATAATAGCCAAATGATTAAATAGTGTAAATAAATGTGAGGATAGATTTTTTAATGAATCAATAAAATATTAAAAGTGATGTAAGTAAATGTGGGGTACAGGTTTAACGACACAAATTCTAAATAAACCAATAAATGTCACATTGTAACAATATCATGAATAAATAATGTGAGTAAATGTGTGGGTGTAGCTTTTAAAGTTAGTTAATTGATTAATTAATTAATGAATTAATTTATTAATAATTATTCATAAGGTGTTATGCATTTTCTCCAGATTGTCCCACGATCATCTGCAAGAATGGCACCGCCACCCTGGAGCTGAATGAGAGCATGGTGGAGGAGCGCAGGGGCTGTGAGCACGGGCTGTACAATGAGGTGAGCACCTGTGCTTCACTCTGCACTACACCTGTTTAGTGAGGAAGGTGGAGGATGAGGGGTGTTGGGGGTTATTGGGATTATCTGGTCAGTAAACAGGATGGAGTTTATTCTCTACTGCTCTTGATTTGCAGACGGGGCATTTTCTGGGTGAAGCTGATCAGTCAGGACTGAAGAAGCTCTCATGCCAGCCTCACAATTACACCAGACAAGTTACCTGGAAGATCAGGTGTGACGACAAGACGGTAAGAAGTGTGTGTGTGTGTGTGTGTGTGTGTGTGTGTGTGTGTGTGTGTGTGTGGGTGTGTGTGGGTGTGTGTGTCTGGGTGTGTCTGGGTGTGTCTGGGTGTGTCTGGGTGGGTGTGTGTCTGGGTGTGTGTCTGGGTGTGTTTCTGGGTGTGTGTGTGGGTGTGTGCTGGGTGTTTGGTCTCTGTTATTGGACTGTTCACTGGTCTGTAGAAGCTGATTACAGTCAGTGCTGGTTCTGGTCTGGTCCGCTCTGCAGTAGCCTGAGTGTGAAAGCGGCCTAAAGTGTTTTCCAGTCTAAACCAGTGATGGACGTTAGTGTGTGTGTGTGTGTGTCTCTGTTTCAGATGGATGAGGAGGTCTGTTTCAGAAGTGAGTGACTCTTCTTTCAGTCTCTTTGAAGATTTTCAGTTTTTTAAAGATCAGTTCAGTGTTGAGGAACAGCAGGATGGTGGGAAATGCAGCTTCACACTGTTTAATATTCCTCTGTGGTTTTTGGATTATAGTTGAAGGCCGAGCTGAAGAGGTTTCCAGTGAGCCGCGTAAGTACAGTTCATTTATTATCATTATTGTTTTTATTTTTATTATTATTAATAATAATAATATTAATAAAGAACATTACAATAATACAGTTGTGGTTTGGTTTGTAGTTAAAGGACGTCCTAAAGGGGTTTCCAGTGAGCCGCGTAAGTAGAGTTAATTTAATAAAACCATTAATAATAATAACGTACCGTAGTTTCAGGTGGAATGGAAGATAAAACCAAAACATGGCAAATAAAAAAAAAATAAATAAATAAACATAAAAAAAAAACCTTGGATTAATGAAATGAATTAATAAAGGAATTAATATGGGTGTACAGAATTGTAAATAAACAAATGTAGGATAATTTAAAAATAAAGAAATAATTAAATAAATAAATAATAGCCAAATGATTAAATAGTGTAAATAAATATGAGGATAGATTCTGAAATGAATCAACAAAATATTAAGTGATGTAAGTAAATGTGGGGTACAGGTTTAAAGACACAAATTCTAAATAAACCAACAAATGTCACATTGTAACAATATCATGAATAAATAATGTGAGTAAATGTGTGGGTGTAGCTTTTAAAGTTAATTAATTAATTCCTAATTATTCATATGGTGTTATGCATTTTCTCCAGATTGTCCCACGATCATCTGCAAGAACGGCATCGCCACCATGGAGCTGAATGAGAGCATGGTGGAGGAGCGCAGGGGCTGTGAGCACGGGCTGTACAATGAGGTGAGCACCTGTGCTCCACTCTGCACTACACCTGTTTAGTGAGGAAGGTGGAGGATGAGGGGTGTTGGGGGTTATTGGGATTATCTGGTCAGTAAACAGGATGGAGTTTATTCTCTACTGCTCTTGATTTGCAGACGGGGCATTTTCTGGGTGAAGCTGATCAGTCAGGACTGATGAAGCTCTCATGCCAATCTCACAATTACACCAGACAAGTTACCTGGAAGATCAGGTGTGACGACAAGACGGTAAGAAATTTGGGAGCGTGTGTCTGGGTGTGTGTCTGGGTGTGTGTCTGGGTGTATGTCTGGGTGTGTGTCTGGGTGTGTGGTCTGTTCACTGGTCTGTAGAAGCTGATTACAGTCAGTGCTGGTTCTGGTCTGGTCCGCTCTGCAGTAGCCTGAGTGTGAAAGCGGCCTAAAGTGTTTTCCAGTCTAAACCAGTGATGGACGTTAGTGTGTGTGTGTGTGTGTGTCTCTGTTTCAGATGGATGAGGAGGTCTGTTTCAGAAGTGAGTGACTCTTCTTTCAGTCTCTTTGAAGATTTTCAGTTTTTTAAAGATCAGTTCAGTGTTGAGGAACAGCAGGATGGTGGGAAATGCAGCTTCACACTGTTTAATATTCCTCTGTGGTTTTTGATTATAGTTGAAGGCCGAGCTGAAGAGGTTTCCAGTGAGCCGCGTAAGTACAGTTAATTTATTATCATTATTGTTGTTATTTTTATTAATAATAATAATAATAATAATATTAATAAAGAACATTACAATAATACAGTTGTGGCTTGGTTTGTAGTTAAAGGACGTCCTAAAGGGGTTTTCGGTGAGCCGCGTAAGTAGAGTTAATTTAATAAAACCATTAATAATAATAACGTACCGTAGTTTCAGGTGGAATGGAAGATAGAATCAAAACATGGCAAATAAAAAAAAATTAACAGTAAAACAAATAATAATAAAAATGGAAATAATCAAATTAATTAATAAAGGAATTATTATGGGTTTACAGAATTGTAAATAAACAAATATAGGGAAACAATTCTAAAATAAATAAATAAATAATGGCCAAATGATTAAATAGTGTAAATAAATGTGAGGACAGATTTTTTAATGAATCAATAAAATATTAAAAGTGATGTAAGTAAATGTGGGGTACAGGTTTAAAGACACAAATTCTAAATAAACCAATAAATGTCACATTGTAACAATATCATGAATAAATAATGTGAGTAAATGTGTGGGTGTAGCTTTTAAAGAAAATCAATAAATTAATGAATGAATTCCTAATTATTCATATGGTGTTATGCATTTTCTCCAGATTGTCCCACGGTCATCTGCAAGAATGGCACCGCCACCCTGGAGCTGAATGAGAGCATGGGGGAGGAGCGCAGGGGCTGTGAGCACGGGCTGTACAATGAGGTGAGCACCTGTGCTCCACTCTGCACTACACCTGTTTAGTGAGGAAGGTGGAGGATGAGGGGTGTTGGGGGTTATTGGGATTATCTGGTCAGTAAACAGGATGGAGTTTATTCTCTACTGCTCTTGATTTGCAGACGGGGCATTTTCTGGGTGAAGCTGATCAGTCAGGACTGAAGAAGCTCTCATGCCAGCCTCACAATTACACCAGACAAGTTACCTGGAAGATCAGGTGTGACGACAAGACGGTAAGAAGTGTGTGTGTGTGTGTGTGTGTGTGTGTGTGTGTGTGTGTGTGTGTGTGTGTGTGTGTGTGAGTGTGGTGGGTGTATGGTGTCTATTACTGGACTGTTTCTGATTACAGTCAGTGCTGGTTCTGGTCTGGTCCGCTCTGCAGTAGCCTGAGTGTGAAAGTGGCCTAAAGTGTTTTCCAGTCTAAACCAGTGATGGACGTTAGTGTGTGTGTCTCTCTCTGTTTCAGATGGATGAGGAGGTCTGTTTCAGAAGTGAGTGACTCTTCTTTCAGTCTCTTTGAAGATTTTCAGTTTTTTTAAAGATCAGTTCAGTGTTGAGGAACAGCAGGATGGTGGGAAATGCAGCTTCACACTGTTTAATATTCCTCTGTGGTTTTTGATTATAGTTGAAGGCCAAGCTGAAGAGGTTTCCAGTGAGCCGCGTAAGTAGAGTTCATTAATAATAATAATAAAAAACATTACAATAATACAGTTGTGGGTTGGTTTGTAGTTAAAGGACGTTCTAAAGGGGTTTCCTGTAAACCGCGTAAGTATAGTTCATTTAATATTACAATTAATAATAATAAAGTACCGTAGTTTCAGGTGGAATGGAAGATCGAATGAAAACATGGCAAATAAAAAAAATAAATTAATTAAAAACTTTGAAATAATAAAATGTAGTAATAAAGGAAGTAATATGTGGTTGGTGTGGCGCAACAGATAACACCACTACCTGCCAGTGAGCTATCACACCACGTGGGAGACTGGGGTTCGATTCCCAGTCTGGGTGACTCTGCTGTGCTACACCAATAGCGTCCTTGGGCAAGACTCCTAACACTACACTGACCCTCCTCTGTAATACAAGAACCTTGTAAGTCGCTCTGGATAAGAGCGTCTGTTAAATGCTATAAATGTAAATATGTGTGTACAGAATTGTAAATAAACAAATGTAGGGTAACAATTCTAAAATAAATAAATAAATAAATATTTTCAAAATGATTAAATAGTGTAAATAAATGTGAGGACAGATTTTATAATGAATCAGTTGAATATTAACAGTGATGTAAGTAAATGTGGGGTACAGGTTTAAAGACACAAATTCTAAATAAACCAATAAATGTCACATTGTAACAATATCATAAATAAATAATGTGAGTAAATGTGTGGGTGTAGCTTTTAAAGTTAATTAAATAATTCATAATTATTCATATGGTGTTTTCTCCAGATTGTCCCACGGTCATCTGCCAGAACGGCACCGCCACCCTGGAGCTGAATGAGAGCATGGTGGAGAAGCGCAGGGACTTTGAGCACAGGCTGTACAATGAGGTGAGCGACTGTGCTCCACTCTGCACTACACCTGTTTAGTGAGGAAGGTGGAGGATGAGGGGTGTTGGGGGTTATTGGGATTGTCTGGTCAGTAAACAGGATGGAGTTTATTCTCTACTGCTCTTGATTTGCAGATGGATCATTCTCTGGGTGAAGCTGATCAGTCAGGACTGAAGAAGCTCCCATGCCAGCCTAGTGACGCCAGACAAGTTACCTTGAAGATCCTCTGTGACGACAAGACGGTAAGAAGTGTGTGTGTGTGTGTGTGTGTGTGCTGGATGTTTGATCTATGTTATTGAACTGTTTATTGGTTTATTGGTCCGCTCTGCAGTAGCCTGAGTGTGAAAGCGGCCTAAAGTGTTTTCCAGTCTAAACCAGTGATGGACGTTAGTGTGTGTGTGTGTGTGTGTCTCTGTTTCAGATGGATGAGGAGGTCTGTTTCAGAAGTGAGTGACTCTTCTTTCAGTCTCTTTGAAGATTTTCAGTTTTTTAAAGCTCAGTTCAGTGTTGAGGAACAGCAGGATGGTGGGAAATGCAGCTTCACACTGTTTAATATTCCTCTGTGGTTTTTGTTTATAGTTGAAGGCCGAGCTGAAGAGGTTTCCAGTGAGCCACGTAAGTACAGTTAATTTTATAATACAGTAATAATAATTAAGCACTATATCAAATACCTTTATTAATGATAAACTAATAAAGTAATATTAACAACAAGACATTAATAGTAATTTTTAAAGATCCTCAGATGAAACCAAAATGCACAAGTAAAAATGCACACAAATAAATAAAGAAATACATTTAGGCACAATTAACTGTTCAGGACCAGTCGTTAAGTGATTTTAAAAAATCCCAGAATTCATTGTTATATTAACTTTTTAATGTTAAAAATGGTCCACTAGAATCCTTCACATCTGGCAAGCTCATAAAATGTTCAAATCCTTGTTCATACTCTATGCTCCAGGTTGGTGGTCTATACTGTAATGCCTGTACCTACACTTTAAACCTATACTGTTCAGTAGTAGGACAGTAGCACACTAGAGCGTCCATAGGAGTCAGAACATACGGTGGCATAGATTTGAAAATTGTTATTCATCTCATAATAATTTTTCTTTTGTCTTCTTAGTCTGTCCCCTAGGAGACATGTCTGCATCATGGGACAGCTGCTGGTGGTGTAGAGGAAGTGTGCGTGTACTGATAATACTAGGTAATGTGGAATTTATTATCTGGAATACAGTGAACTTTTTGTAGTATGTGAAGTAATGTTGATATGAAGTATGTGAAGTAATGTTAAATGGAATTCTTCATATTGACTTTTAGTGCGGAAGGTGTTTCTCTCTGTCACTTAGGTGCAGATTTTGCTTAGTTCAAAGGCTGTTGTGCCGTAATTGCACATAATGTTATTTTTGTCCAGCAATAAGTTCAATCTCTGCAGGAGTCAGTAAAGTCATCAGTTTTTACTCCTTAGTGTGTGTTTTGTGAAATGCTAAAGGGGGAAACCCCTCCCTTATATCTTTTAACACAACGAGGAACTGTGCGTGGACGGGGCGGGGGCCAACTGCTCCCACCAGTCTTCCCTTGACCCTTAATTCCAGTGGTTGATAACAGCACCCTCAAGAAAAACAAGTTATATAATCGATTATATGAACGTGAGTTTGCAGTATAACATAACCTGTGACTTAAAACAGCTGTATATAGCTGTTTCAACATATTACCAATACAGTATGACCAAGAATACCTTTGATATAAGGTGAACATGGACGCATGATATCCTTATATTCGGATATGTAGACTAAACTAACATGGTTCCACAGTGCACCTGCACTACATCGTAATGCCTTTCAGAGTACAAAACATCCTTGTAGCCTATCCAAAGGGGTAGGCCTCTTCCTAGTGGTTACATCCCATAACCGAACAGTAAGTTGCTCATACGATACAGTGTGTACTAACTGAACGGAGCGTACCCAAAGCCGGAGCCTGGGCTTCCGCAGGGCAGAATTCATTCTTATTACAGTGTGCCTTCATGCCTTACCCTCGGGCATGCCTTAACACAAATGATCAATATAAAAATTATGCCATAATTTAATATCATAAATAATTCAACATATTATAATTAAGTAAATGTGAGGTACAGTTTTCAAATAAATAAACATCTCACATGATTTAATAAGTAAATGTGGGGTATCATTTTAAAATAAATGTCTAAAATTATAAGTAATTGTGTGGTTCACTTTTTATATAAATGTCACAAATTCTAAATAAGCAAATGTGGGTTGCCATTTTTAAATAAATAAATGTCCTAAATAATAAATAAATAAATGCAGGGAATTTTTTAAATAAATGTCAAAAATGGTAATAAATCAGTGTGGTATACAATGTTTACATAAATGAGAAACTATAATATATACAGTCATGCCCGAAAGTATTCATACCCCTGGCAAAGTTTGACTTAAATTTACTTTTATTTAACCAGAAGTTATATTTTTGCCTTGAAACGACACAGGCATCTCCCAGGAGATAACACGATGATGTACAAGAGGCATCATTGTGGGAAAAAGTATTTCTCAGCTTTTATACACATTTGAACAAAAAGTGGCATGTCCAAAATTATTCATACCCTTTGAAAACTGTCACAGTATATGGGAAAATCCAAAGTTCTATACCATTCCAAATAGTCCAAGCTGTTTTAAAGCATCCTAATTACCCTGATTCATTGGGAACAGCTGTTTTAATCAACTCAACAGGAGAAAAACAGCAGCTCTCTGCAGTTGGTTTGTGGACAGTCATGGCTAAGACAAAGGAGCTCACTAAGGACCTGCGGCTGTGCATTGTGGCCGCTCACAAGTCAGGAAAGGGCTATAAAGCCATATCAAAATGTTTTCAAGTTCCAGTGGCTACAGTGCAAAGTATTATTAAAAAATACAAGAAGTTCCGCACTGTGGAAAATCTCAGAAGATGTGGTCGGAAGCCAAAAGTGACACCTGTGCTGGCCAGGAGAATAGTGAGAGAGGTGAAGAAAAATCCAAGGATCACCACCAAGGCCATCCTGGTGAATCTGGACTCTGCTGGTGGCGACATCTCAAGGCAGACAGTTCAACGGACACTGCACACTGCTGGGTTCCACGGACGCAGGCCAAGGAGGACACCACTTCTCCAGAAAAGGCACACAAAAGCCCGCTTGACCTTTGCAAATGCTCATCTGGACAAAGAAGAAGACTTCTGGTGTTCTGTTTTATGGTCAGATGAAACAAAAATTGAATTGTTTGGCCACAATGATGTGTGCACCATTTGGCGTGAAAAAGGAGAAGCCTTCAACCCTAAGAACACCATCCCCACTGTCAAACATGGTGGTGGGAACCTAATGTTTTGGGGGTGTTTTTCAGCCAATGGACCAGGGAACTTGATCGCAGTAAATGGCACCATGAAAAAAGAGCAATACATCAAGATTCTCAACAACAACATCAGGCAGTCTGCAGAGAAACTTGGCCTTGGGAACCGGTGGACATTTCAGCACGACAACGACCCAAAACACACAGCCAAAGTGGTGAAGAAATGGTTAGCAGACAAAAACATTAATGTTTTGTCAGTGGCCCAGCCAGAGTCCTGACTTGAATCCAATTGAGAATCTGTGGAGGGAGCTAAAGATCAGGGTGATGGCAAGGACACCCTCGAACCTCAAAGAGTTGGAGCTCATCACTAAAGATGAATGGGCAAAAATACCAGTGGAGACATGCAAAAAGCTGGTCAGCATTTACAGGAAGCGTTTGATTGCTGTAATAGCCAATAAAGGCTTTTCTATTAATTATTGAGAAGGGTATGAATAATTTTGGACATGCCACTTTTTGTTCAAATGTGTATAAAAGCTGAGAAATATTTTTTCCCACAATGATGCCTCTTGTACATCATCGTGTTATCTCCTGGGAGATGCCTGTGTCATTTCCAGGCAAAAATATAATTTCTGGTTAAATAAAAGTAAATTTAAGTCAAACTTTGACAGGGGTATGAATACTTTCGGGCATGACTGTAAATGTTACAAATTATAAATACCTAATTGTGGGATACAATTATTTAATAAATGCATATTATTAAGGTGCATATTATTAATACATAAATGTGGGGAACAATATTTACATTAAACTAAGTTAACATGGAATGTCACACTAAATAAAAACTAAATTGCTACTAACAAACTAAATTATAAACAAATGCATGTTTCTAAATTGGTCAAATACAACTTTAAACAGGATACAGTTTGATCATTTTCTTCTACTCCTCAGTTATTATCGCATTATAAGGCGTGTGAGATTTGACAGTCAGACTAGCTATAAAAATTACTGTTAAACACTTACTCCACACTCTAAACAGGGAAACCCGGCTCCGAACAAGACAGAGAGAGGAACGGGGGGAAAGAAGCTGGAACCAGCAAAGATCCAACTAAAGGTGATTTACTGAATGTTCTTGTGTGATTGCAGTAAATGAGCTCATTTACAGTGTCAGTGTTAAATCAGTGTTGCATCAGTGTTAAAGGAACAGTAAGACAAACAGAAGGGATAAACAGCCTGGGAAATGGGCGTGTAAAACTGAATGAGGACCGTTTGCTAATACATGTGCTAAAATTAAATTGAATTGAAATTAAATAAATCTAGGGTACATTTTTAAAGAAAATAAATAAATGTCACAAATGTCATAAATAAATGTGGAGTGAATATAAAAAGTTAAAATAAACATGTACAGTTATAAATAAGTAAATGTGGAATACACATTAAAAATAGAATGTCAAAAATGTAGTTTTGCGGTACACTTTTTATATAAATATCAAATTCTACATAATCTGAGGCTGTTGATTATCTTCTGTGTTTTTATTCTTGCATGGTTCCATAGCTATGAGTGAACCTTCTGTGGTGATGGCTGTGGCTGTAGCTGTGGCTGTGATTGTGATCTTCATCCTCATACTTGGGGTTGTTGTGCTGATTAGGAACTACACTTATAAATGTGAGTATAAAATGTGGGACTATGTTGTTTTCAGTGTTGATAATGACAGTGCTGATGCTTGCTTGATGTTGAACCCCTTACAGAAGCTATTTCCCACCAACGGGGCAAAAGAGTTTGTAGAGAAGTCCCTGTAGTTACTGAGTAATACACCTTGGTCGAGTTATTATGATGGTTTGCAATTCTGTTTGAATGTACTTATATAATAACATGAGTAATAACATGGTTGCATGTATATTGTATTACAATGTATGTATATATATATATATATATATATATGTGTGTGTTTTGAGACATATTTGTGTACAAACACTGATGTGACACCAATCGCCCAGTTGTTACACCTGTGCATTAATCAGCAGGTTGAGATCAGGTCATTTCCAAAACACTCGGATCAAACAGCAAGTAGATATTGTAGACAGTGGCAAGCAAACATTTGGGCTCCCCTGGTCAGAATTTCTATTACTGTGAACAGCTAAGCGAGAAGATGATAATCTCACCTCCGAGTGAGTATGAAGTTAAAGATGAAACAGTGCTTAAATATTTGTAGCAAGATTACTTTATGACGATGCTTATGTTGGGGGGGGCGGGGGGGACTGTGATGGCCATGGTAAATCATTCGGCATGCGTCTCTTGACTTTTTTTTTTTTTTAACAGATGCTGACAGAATTTGATGGTATTTAATGAAATCCAACCAGTGAAATGTTCACAGTGCCTTTGGCTGCAACACAAGCCCAAGGCATATTCCTTCCACTGGCAAGGGGTACCTTCACTTGTTGCAGTCAATGTTATTTTTGAACTGGTTCCTAAACTGCATCAGGCTTGTTTAGATGTTCTTTTAAAAACCTCTGAACAGTGCACCCCCCTTCCAGAGTCTTCCTGAAGGTCTTCTACAGTCAAACAGAGGTTTTGAGTTTGACGTTTGCCTTTCTAGCGATCCTTCCAGCAGCTCTCTGGTCTTTCTCAATTAACTGACATTTCTCAATTATGACAACCAGAAAACACTGCTTACAGTCTTTTTATACTTTGTGGACATAAATTATTGTACTGTCCAGAGTGGTCGGCAGCTTCTTAGAGGACCCCAAAGCTGCGGATTGTTGGGACGAGGTTTGAGGAGTCAGAGAACTAATAAAGCTTTGGAGTTTGCATTGGCTTTTCCAAACAAGGACTGTGGACAAGCTTATTAAGGTCTGAGACCATGGTAAGCGTTGCCTGGGAGCTCAAATCTGTTGGGCTGCCCAAACCAAATGTTGTAGAAAGTGGTTCATCTTTAACTTTATTGCTTTTAGAGATCAGTTAATCATCTGCTTGCTTAGATATGAACAATAACAGACATTTTGACCAGGTCCAAATATTAGGATGAACGGAAAGTGTGTTCTATTATTTTTATCTTAGAAAATCAGCGGTACAAGTCATTTTAAGAGGGGAGCTAGAACATTTGCAGCCTGTAAATTAGATGCTCTTTATTCTCTATTACTCATTTACTGTGTTCTTACCTTACAGCAGGTAAATATAGTCTGCTGTAGACAAAAGGAAGAGGAAAGCAACAAGCAAGGAGGTAAGTGGTATAATAATTGAAAATGAACTTGTAATGCACTGTAACTGTAACCGAACACTAATACTCTAATCCTCGAACCCTCTGTTTACCCTGTTTCTTAGGAAGCTGTTAGAAGATCCCACCTTCCTTAATTACTCTCTCCTTCCTACTTTCCTGTCTGCTTATGCTCCGTATGTATACTCTCATTGGCCACATTATTGAAAACCCCTTCCTTGTAGCTCCACATTGCTGGTGTAAAGTTAAAGACTAGTCCATCTGTTGATGCACAGTTTCTGGGTGGTGGACCCGCTCTTCAGTTTCACTTTTATGCAAAAAGTACATAAAAAATCTTAATGGAAAAGCCAGAAATCCTGCAAAATTTCTAATCATTAATGTTTGGATGAGGAAACTATCATTTATGGACCTGGGAATAGGTATTTGTGCTAGGCTAAAAGCTAATGCCAGAGGACCAGCTTTACCATATCTATAGCTATCTGTGCCGTGCTGAGAGAACAGCGAGATTACCAGAGACACAATTACAACGGTAATGACAGTGTTATTGTAAAAGTTCTAAAAACAAAGCTAGGCTAGGCTATGCTACCTCGCACACAGAACAATGGAAACGTCTTTACTGATAGTCAGGCATAGAAATGCGTCTTTATCCGATTTTCAACTACAGTATTTTCTCCCAAATTTGGACTGCCAATTAGTACCCAACCCGTACGCTGCCCCCACGATGCCCCCAACACCAGTGAAGGTGGACTGTCACGCGACCTTTCCGACGTGTGCGCAGTCAGACCACTCTTTTTTTCAGACTGCTGCCGAAGCCACATAGCCAGGCCCCCAAAACACCTGGAGAGAAGCCCCTCATACCCGGCTTCAACATACCAGCCTGCAGACGCCAGTGACGGCCAGCACCGCACCGAAGCGATGTGGAGGGAAAGCGTCATCTTACCCTGGAGAGAGCGAGGTCAATTGTGCTCTCTCGGGGTCTCGGCTGCCAATGGCTGGCAGCATGACTGGGATTCGACCCAGCGATCATCTGATCATAGTGACAGCACCTTCAGTCAGCTGGACCACTCGGGGCCCCATTGTTTTCTTTTCTATTGTACAATTATGCTCTAATCTACCTTATGATATGTGTATCATCACTGTCACACAAAACCTTGTATCTCCAAAATGGCAACTTTACAGCAGAAGGAAAAAACGAAGCTTTTAATGGAAGTCACTAAAAAATGTAAAAAGATGGATTTGCAAATGCCAAACATGCCAAACACTGATGCCGTCCATCAGTAATCAAACGAAACCTCATTACTACGCAAAGGTTACTTTACAGGTTAAGCTACATCCAAAACACCGGCCAATTCCAAAACCCCAGAACTGTTACATCACAGTCTTGACTCTCTTCAGTTGCACCCCCAGCATTTACACACACACACCCAGCCCACTAGCAAAGGCCTGTTACAGCTAAACACAACAGCTACTTTAGGAGAACATAGAAACAGGGCTAAAATCTAGCCAACAGAATCGAGGACCAATTCGGTTATCTGCCGCACTGGCAGCTAAAGGCCACTAAAATCTCTTCAGCTAGCCAAGCCGCACACCGTGCTGACTGGACATCTAAAGAACCCACAGAGGACCGCAACACTGTCCAATTAAGATAAATAATTGGTCCAAGAAAGATCCAAATAATTATTTCTGCCAGTCAGTTCTCATGAAACAATGTCACAAAGTGAAAAACTGCAAAAACGGAGAATCAGAGATTGGCGTTGTTCCGACAGCGACAAAACAATATTCAAAACCGTGTTAACGAGCCACAATGCACCTAACATAAATACTCGTGAACGTACCTTATACACCTTATAACAGAAGCTCATAATTGAAGCCAGCTGGATCACAACAGATTTAAATCGGACATGTAACATCTAGCTAAATACTAATGATATGTATGAACACTGTACAGAGACCACAAACCTGGCCCACATACTGTGATCTACTGGGGCCTTTTATTTCAGTTGCAACTTCTCTCTACAGTAAATCAACGTACAGATGGGACAGATCCATGTGTTACAAACCACAGCTCTGAGATCTAAATCCTTTACAGAGTTAGACCACTAAGGTAAATCCATTCTCCTTCCCCTATCCTGTTACTTTTTACTGTGTTTATGTTTACCTGCATCTGTTAGATCTGGTGTTTACAGTAAATCTCGGTAAATTGCTGAGAGAAATGGGTCTAAATAATGTACTCGGGTGCCTAAAATTCCTGTACTGTATTGTGTACCAGCCATATTGCACTGTACTGGACTGTGTACTAGCCAAATTGTACTGTACTGTGTACCAGCCATATTGCACTGTACTGGACTGTGTACTAGCCAAATTGTACTGTACTGTGTACCAGCCATATTGCACTGTACTGGACTGTGTACTAGCCAAATTGTACTGTACTGTGTACCAGCCATATTGTTTTGTACTGGACTGTGTACTAGCCAAATTGTACTGTACTGTGTACCAGCCATATTGCACTGTACTGGACTGTGTACTAGCCAAATTGTACTGTACTGTGTACCAGCCATATTGCACTGTACTGTACCAGCCATATTTACTTTTTTTTTAATTACACATGGGCATCCACTGTGGTTACGAAGTTGTGTCTGGGGGGCTTTAAGTAGGCCTTAGTTGTAAGACTGTGGCAGTGTGTATGAGTGTGTGTGTATGTGAGGGTGGGAGGGGCTTAAATACCTTAAAAAGCATACAGCTATGATAATAAACAATAATACAGAAACATTTACTCATCTATAAACACTATTAATAGCCTAAATAGCCCATATTTCTTTTTATTTCAACTTGTATCTTGAAATAAAATAATAAAACAAGCAAAATAAGTTTTTATGTTTTATTTTTAATGCCATTGTCGAGATTACATGTACGATTTATTGCCCTCATGTCTCCAGAGTTTACTGGTAGAACTCTACGAGTATAACTTATGGTCAATAACTTCGAGGTTCTGCCTGCTAAGCACTGGATATCGTAACTCTCAAGCAATTTTTGCAAACTTCTTATGTCGCGTGTAAGATAGGGCTGTATTACAGCAATAAGGTTTATCGCAATATTTGAAAATAACATCAGGATCTCCAAATATTTCAATATTTCAGAATGACGACGTGCCTGATGTGTCAAATTTCTGTTCTGTGTCTATCTAGTACACAGTCAAATAAGCTTATCCGTCCCATGTGTGTTTAACAGGGAGGGGGAGCTGTGGATGGGGGTGCCACTGATTGATTTTTGTCCCACGTTAAAAAAAAAAAAAAAAAAACAGGTGGGGGAAAAAGGCCTCACATCTGTCATGCCAAATCTCAAATTTAAGCTCTCTGTAATGCATCTCATGATGATCAGATTTACAGATCTACAGAGACATTGACTAGCGGTGTTCTACAATTTACATGTCTGACTCTCTCCCTTCTCTATAATTACAGTGTTACTAGTAAAATCTCCAGTTACATTGTGTATACAGTGAATATTGCGATGAAGCAGCATCTGCATTGTCACTCATAAATAAATGTTATTTACTGCTACATCCATGCTTGTCCAGTACGGGTATGCTCAAAAGGTGATCCTGCAGTGGGAAAGCTTGTTTATGCATTGTGTGACACACAGAGTGATGCTACCTTTGTGGAGTCCTATTCTATTGGCATTGCTTCTCTACTTCAAGCAGCTGAATGGTGTATTACAACTGCATTTATCCAATTACAAATCCTGTTATGACACGTTTGTGATGTAATTATAATATTAATAATAATATTTTATAATAATAATTAGTAGTAGTATTATTACTAGTAATAATAATATCAACCAAAATAATAAGGAATAATTAGTAGTATTATTTGTAACTAGATTTGCATTTCCTGAAGGAAATACAACAGTGCTTGAAATGTGGCAAGTACTTTTTAAGGGGTGTTTTGCTAGGTGGTTTCTGTAGTGACACAGGTGGTTGCTATGATATCACAGGTTGTTGCTATGGTGTTGCTAGGTGGCTGCTATGGAGTTACTAGGTAGTTGCTATGGTGTCACAGGTTGTTGCTATGGAGTTACTAGGTGGTTGCTATGGTGTTGCTAGGTGGCTGCTATGGAGTTACTAGGTGGTTGCTATGGTGTCACAGGTTGTTGCTATGTGGTTGCTATGGAGTTGCTTGGTGGTTCCTA
>NC_132882.1:42839323-42916823 GCF_030463535.1 Salminus brasiliensis
CACAATGTAAGTAATGTAGTAATTTAGTAGCATGTCATTAACTTAGCAGCTATTTGTCGTCCAACAATTATCTTATTAATTGAGATTCTCCTCTGAACTGTGTTCTTGCCAGGTTCTGTAGCAAGCAGAGGAAATCGTCTGCTCCTGCTCTTTCCTGTGGCTCTGTTTGTGATTGCACTCATGGTGCTGATTGGGAGCGCTGTAGGAAAAAGGAGAAAAGAGAAAAGCGTGAGTATCAAAGTGTGTTTTTATTGTTTATCAGTGTTGATTAGAGGTGTACAGACAGTAAAACACTGATGCAGTTTGACTCAATTCGAGTTCCTGATTCTAAATTCTTGAACAAAATGTCAATGGAGAAAAATAAGGACTGTATTCATGTTGATGCTTAATCTAGTAATGAACTAGAGCTAGTTGTTATTATTATTATTATTATTATTATTATTATAATTAGTAGAAGTAGTAGTAGTACTAGTGGTAGTAGTAGTATTGTTATAATTATTATAATTAGTAGCAGTATAATAATAATTATTATTAGTAGTAGTAGTTATAATAAAATATATATTTTTTTGCTTTTTCTTCTAGGAGTCCGTTGTTTGAAGATGCCGGTCACTTCATTGCTGAGAATGACCCAACATGCAAATATTTGTATTTTTATTATATATTATATACATAAATATTTTAGCTACACACACTCACATAATATATGTGCAGCAGTCCTCTGATAATTACATAGTAGATCTCTCTAGCTCAGAGGTTTTCTCTAGTATATATACAAAATATATAATTTTGAGAGTGTTGTGAGTAGCTAATATGTCATTCCACTAAAATTCAACCTCTACATTGTCACTTTCACACAAAAACCTCTGTATCTCTGTTTTTTGGGGTTTTTTTTGGTCAAAATTTCATAATGAACTAATAGACATGCTCCAAAATTACTTGGAACAATGTTAAACATTGACTTCTATTGAAAGTTAATGGCTTTTTGCCATTTTGGAGATACAAGGTTTTTGTGTGTATTTTATACAAGTTTTTTTATAATGTACATGTTATATATATATATATATATTACATGATTACTATTATTTGATAACCGTGGCATAGGAGCTTGAACTAGCTTACTTATTTTTATCCCATGATGCCAAAGGAGAGCGGATAAATCTGTGTTCTCCATAAATTCATTTGATATGAGCAGATAGACTGACAGTCAAGTGGCGATAGTACAGTAGAAGACTGTCCCTGCCACTGTGGGCCTGTTCCGTGGAGTGATGCAGGCTACTGTGTGTCTTGTGAAAAGACTGAAGTCAGAAGAAGGTCTGAGAACAAATGTGGTGTTTGTTTGAAGTAGTTGTTGTTGACGTGTTGGTCAAACAAGGTAAACAGCTACTCCATTGACTATACCTCTGTAAACTATATCCAAGCCACCACTATTAATTTTGTAGATGACATCATGCTTAGTATCATATATAAGTGCAATCTACATGATTTATCCGTCACTAAAAGTTAGGTTTATTGGCAAAAAAATACCAAACAAGCAATTTAAATATCTCAAAACAACTAACATAATGAGCGCTTTCTCCAAATTCTGCGCAGAATGACACTTTTAGTGATGACCGCATTCTCAGAATGAGCCCACATTTACAGATCAGGTGACAGATCTAGTGGTGTATTGACTGATGTGTGAAGTCAAGAGAGCTAACCAGAAGAGATCTGGAGAGCTGGTCATAGAATTCAGAAGTTCATAGTTGAATGAACAAAAAATATTACCGTCTGCCACCAGATTACTGAGATTACTGACTGCAAAAGACCTGCAGCAAGATTTGGTTGCAGAAGGCACTGAGGTTTCAGTTTGCACAGTAAGGCACATAGTATGCGCTGAAGGTCGTTCCATGCCAGGACACCGCTACCCACCCAAAAGCTCAAGAAAAGCCCTTTCCAATATGCTTAAAAATCTGGACGCTTTTCAGGCCTATGGATCAGCAGCATGTCTGGAGGTGGAAGGATGAAGCACACGCTAAAAAAGAACACTGGCGGCTCTGTGATGTGCTGGGGCTGCTTTGCTTCCTCTGACTCTGACTGAGTATTTCTGCAGTCATCATTAAATATGTCAGTTAGCTGTGTTGAGATATTTAAATCACTCTTGTTTGGTTGGTTTATTGGACACAGCTTGAAATTGTGTCCATTTTTGCTAAGAAATCTAATTTTGAGTAATTTTGAATTGTTTAGATTGCAACTCTATAGTATTAACCATGCATGTTCAAAATAACAGATACAGATTAGTCAAAGCTTTATTTGCAGAATCCTTTATGTCACATTTAAGTAGCAAATGCAAGTCTTAAAAACAGAGGAATTTGTTGTTAAGCTGCGGACGCTGATGCAGTTAAATGCCATGCCTGTCCGTACACAAATATGCATTACTCAAGGAAATCTGCTGGAAACACTTTCTCCTGCAGTCCCTTAAATTCTACGTATTTACCAGGTATGTGCAAATGCTAATCGAAGTGAATTACACTAGAACAAGCTACACTAGAATAAGCTAAAAAGCCCCCCTTAAAAACTCTTCTTATTGTGCACATGTTTATGGTAATACCCTCACAATGTCACTACCACAACGTGAGGACAAAAGTACATTGGCAAAGTTGAGTAATTAATTCCTAGAAAAGCACAGGTGTTTCCTGTTAACGGTGCATTAGAAGGTTCTAGTGTCTTAAAGTCTCTTTTCTTTGAACAGGCAGAAATGTCTTCAAACGTGCATTACACTGAAATTAGACTGCCTGATTACCGACCATCAGCCTGCTTTCTTCAGGGGATTCTACCTCTATAAATAGCTAAAAAAAGCCACATCCTATGGAAGTATGTAGAATTGATGTATGTGGTTTATGCATTGTGCAAAAATGTTCTGATTATACTGTAGGTGCACTACAGCAAGCCATCAAGACCATGTGGGTATTGCATTTAATTTCATCTTAACATGTTAGCTAAATGTTAGAGTTTACATCAGTCACTTGCTTACTAGCTGCAGCTTCCCTAGTATAACGTGCTTTGGCTTTTGCAAATGTTGTATTTCTTCTGTCTCAGTTCACGTATTATGTACAGCATATGTTTCAATAAAGCAAAAAAAGGAAAACTGAAACTGCTTTCAGGCTAAATGTCTGCATGAGATTGCAGTTATGGTGCAAATTATTCTATTGGTCCATTCATCATGAACAAAAACAACAAAACAGCAAAAAACAGAGATTCAGGATCTTTGTTTTATGCCTGGAAATTTGATCTCCAATTTTGAAATATCTAGAAATCTGGTAATTAGTTTGGTTCTAACCTGATTGTCAATGCTATGCAGCTGTCTACTGCATTGTAGGGCCTTCTACAGTTCATTTGGACATTCTGGACATTCTGGAAGTTTATTTATTTATTGTGAAAACTAAACGTATAGAGTTCACCTGTAGCGGTGTGGTGTTGAGTGAAGGGCAGTGAAGGAGGACTAGCTCAGTCTGACTTCTGACAAATTCTTAATAATTACAGAATATTCTAATGATTTGTAATTAGATATAAATATAAATTATATCATTTGTTTGTGGACACAGAAATCCTGAACATCTAAAAATCGTGTTTGATATTTAGTGTCTTACTATAGAAGACATTCTTGTACATTGTCACTGTGTAAATATAATTCTTGCAGTGATAATTAGGCCTGGTTATTTGGAATATGTGTCAAACTAATGTTCATTTTGTTCATCAGCTCAGCTTCTGGACATTCTGGACACATCTAAAAAAATGTATGTCTTCATATTACAGGCATTTTAAAAAACCTGGGTGCAACCAAGTTTTTTGTGTGAGGGTTTGGGCTGTTCTAATCCTTTATGCCATATTTTTAAACACTTCTGAACACAAGTTTATTTTTTTTATTGTGAAAACTAAGCTTATAGGTGAAGTCCACCTTTAGCAGTCTGGTGTTAAGTAAAGGGCAGTAATAGGAGGACTAGCTCCGCCTGACCCTTGGCCTTGGAAAATATCTCGGACGTCTAGGTTTGAAGGAATAAGATAAATAAATATGAAGAAATCAGATTACTAGGCTTGTACATCTCCTCACACCAGTACAGCTGAAGCGTCATTTGCATCAAACGTCACATACAACATACATCTGCATTCAAGATTTTTGCACTTGTTGTGTTGTGGTTGCACGTTTATGTTGTAGGAACTGAACTGGGGCCTTGTGTTGTGGCAAAGATTAAACGCCATCGATTTTTAATCTGGTACACCTAGTGTACTGAGATGTATTAAGATGTTGAGGAGTTTTGACTAGTTTGAGAGACGTGCAGACACAACAAGCACAACAGCACTCGCATGCTTACATCTAATTAGCGAACTCTTTAGCCCATCCAGATCAGCACTGTTCTGAATTCACTGTTTCTGTGACGTTGTAAAGTCCAGGTTAGCCTGCCTGTTCACACTGACGTTTTAAACCACGTCATAATTTTGTATTTATTTCTTTTTTAAATATGGCAGCTCAGCTTCTTTCAGATTTTAAAGAAAATACGTAATGGTAATTATGTATATAATACCCTCTGTTTATACCCACTGTTTCTGTGACGTTGCAAAGTCCAGGTTAGCCTGCCTGTTCACACTGACGTTTTAAACCACGTCATAATTTCATGATAAACAGACCAATAGAAATAGGACAAAGGTTATATACTAATTATTATTAGATACACAAACCTGCTTAGTATCTATAAAGTATCTATAAAGAACCATAGACAAGTGATTCCTCTTGTATGTTTGAAGAACCATCTATCCAAGCTAGCACATGCTACCAAATGTTTCTTTGAGCTGCCATGATTCAATGTAGAACCATTGCTTTTACCTAGGAACCTCTGAAGAACCATGTTTTGAATGCATACTCGTATGCTGTATTTATAATTATTATAATAAATGATCACAATATATTACAGTATGCTTTACTGAACGTATCACAAATCTCGTCAGTAGTTAAAGAACACTGGCTAACACTGTCCTGGAGCCCCAGTTTTGCAGTTTCCAGTTTTTGACACAATTGCAAGATGAATCTATGGCATAATTGGAGATCTAATGTCAAGCAACAAAAAATTAAGTACATAGATAATTACAGGATATTCTAATGAATTATCATTATAGTATAAATACTATACTCTAATACTAAAATATACTATAAATACTATTTGACAGTTTGTGATGTTTTGTTTTTTGCATGTATAGAAGATATTCTTGTACATTGTCGCTGTCTAAATATAATTTTGGCCAGAACTACTGTCTTGCGTTAATAATGTTTGTTTTTTTGTTTTCAAAATTACTTGTTTATAAGTTCTTTTTAATTCCCTGTTAGAGTTGTTATTTGGGGGTTACTTGGGAAGGTAAACTAATGTTCATCTTAAATTTTGTATTTATTTATTATTAAAATATGGCAGCTCAGCTTCTTTCAGATATTAAAGAAAATACGTAATGCTAGTTTTTTTTTTTATAGAAAATACAAAAATATATTTATTTTTAATATCCTGATATTACGATTGGATTTATGCCATATTTAAGCATCCTCAATATGGGCATCACTTCAAAAGACCGGCTAATGCTGAGCCACAGCATGCAGTGGCTCAAGAGGCATAAACTTAAAAACCATCGAATGCAGTAATAATGTGTCTCAGGTTTAGCCCCTTCTTGTTTCCTGTGTGAGGGTGGGAGTCTTTAAACTCGTGTTACAAAGGTATTGAAACCCTAAATGTATGCTAAACTCAGTATATGCCTAAAGGCTGTGACCAAAATGGATCCCTATTCCCTCAGTAGTATTGCATTATATGGTTCACAAAGTTTGAATTGCCCTAAAATATAAGTAGAGATCCATTTCAGCCACAGCTTATGTCTAGCTCCCTACAGTGAATGAGGTTGAAGTAGGTGAGGATTAGGTGAGGCCTGTGATTTGATGCTGAGGGGTGACAGGATATGCTTATGTAACAGTCCACTGTTGCCCTGGAGACCTAAAAAAAAAACAAACAAAAAAACAGCTTTATGGTGAAGCACATGATTTGTACCATTTACAGAAAATGAACTGAGGCCTTCAAAGAAAGAACACAGACCCTTAGTGGTGGAGGTTCAAAAAAAGACGGCACTGGACGCCTTGACTGTTTGCATGGCGTTTGGAAATCGGAGGACTACCGAAGTAGTTTGCATGCAATGTAGGGCTCAGTGTCAGAAAGCCGTGTCTCTGTCAGTGGTTGTGGGCTTTGCAGCAGGACAGTGACCCAAGACATACTTTAAAAGGCAGCTGGAAAAGGTTAAAGACAAAGTACTGGAGGCCTCTAAAGTGGCCAGCGATGAGCCCAAATCTAAATCCTGTAGAGCACATGCAGAGAAAACCGAGAACCCTGCACCCTTCATTGGCACCTTTCAGATCTATCCACTAGAGGCTGCCAAACTCCAGCATAATGGTTAATAAAGGGGCAGGGTGTAGTGCAGGGTGTCAGACTCACTCTCTCTTATTCTCTCACTCTCTCTCTCTTCTTTGTTCATTGAGGAACGGCGAAGCTCAGGAGCGATGGCGAAGTTCCTCTCGTGTGCTGTAGTCTTGGTATTCGCTTGGAGTTTAAAAAGTAAGTACTTCATTTCCTCTCGTTGGTCTTAATGTTATGGTGGATTGGTATTCCTGTTAGACAGTCCAGTGAGGAAGAATAGACTGAAGTTTATGTCTAGGTGTACTTAGTGAGTCTAAAGGCATCCATGTCCAGACATGTCAATGTAGCCACTGTCCTAAAGGGACTTCCCCCATTCAGTTCAGTGTTTGATGATATTTCAGGGTGTTTCGGTGCAAAATAGTTTGGAACCAGGGGTCACAATAACAGCCAGGGGTCTGGATAATGATGCAATCATGCACCAAGTTAGTCCAGGTCCTCTTTAACTGCCCCACCGCTCTCCTCCTGCCTATACTGTCATGTTACACAGTAGTAGACCACCCCTGACCCTCTTATTATGCAGCTCCATGTGTTTTGTAATGTGGCTTTTGTGTGTCATAGAAGTGGGCTGTGTCACCAGCAGTGGAGCTTCACTCCAAGATAATAAACCGAGTAAGTAGATTTCTTTCTTTTTTATAGTAATTAACTAACTACAGACACTTGTTTCATGTAGAACTGCGCAAAGGTGAAAATTAGGCTGTGGGCTGGACCCGAGCTCTGTTCTTCAGACTAGCTCACCGACAAGATCTCACTAGCTCTTGTTTCTCCTTTTTACTGGATTTATGTTCACCTGCATCTGTTCTGATGAGATCTAATGGAGCTTCTACAGTAAAAGCTCTTATTGCTGAGAGAGTTGGTTTATAGTGATGAGGTGATGAGGTGCCTAAAACTACTGCACAGTACAATGTATCAATGTCCATTCATCTCCTGTGTCCACACACATTTGTACACAGTGTATTATTAGTATTCCTTCTGGGTAAGACATGTTTTGATTTTCAGACTGCATCCCGGTCACCTGCCAGAACGGTACCGCCCCCCTGGAGCTGAATGAGAGCATGGTGGAGGAGCGCAGGGACTGTGAGCACAGGCTGTATGATGAGGTGAGCACCTGAGCTCCACTCTGCACTACACCTGTTTAGTGAGGAAGGTGGAGGATGAGGGGTGTTGGGGGTTATTGGGATTATCTGGTCAGTAAACAGGATGGAGTTTATTCTCTACTGCTCTTGATTTGCAGACGGGGGATTTTCTGTGTGAAGCTGATCAGTCAGGACTGATGAACCCCTCATGCCAGCCTAGTGACGCCAGACAAGTTACCTTGAAGATCCTCTGTGACGACAAGACGGTAAGAAGTGTGGGTGTGTGAGTGTGTGTGTGTGCTGGGTGTTTGGTCTCTGTTATTGGACTGTTCACTGGTCTGTAGAAGCTGATTACAGTCAGTGCTGGTTCTGGTCTGGTCCGCTCTGCAGTAGCCTGAGTGTGAAAGCGGCCTAAAGTGTTTTCCAGTCTAAACCAGTGATGGACGTTAGTGTGTGTGTGTGTGTGTGTCTCTCTCTGTTTCAGATGGATGAGGAGGTCTGTTTCAGAAGTGAGTGACTCTTCTTTCAGTCTCTTTGAAGATTTTCAGTTTTTTAAAGATCAGTTCAGTGTTGAGGAACAGCAGGATGGTGGGAAATGCAGCTTCACACTGTTTAATATTCCTCTGTGGTTTTTGATTATAGTTGAAGGCCGAGCTGAAGAGGTTTCCAGTGAGCCGAGTAAGTACAGTTCATTTATTATCATTATTGTTGTTGTTTTTATTAATAATAATAATAATAATAATAATATTAATAAAGAACATTACAATAATACAGTTGTGGTTTGGTTTGTAGTTAAAGGACGTCCTAAAGGGGTTTCCGGTGAGCCGCGTAAGTAGAGTTAATTTAATAAAACCATTAATAATAATAACGTACCGTAGTTTCAGGTGGAATGGAAGATAAAACCAAAACATGGCAAATAAAAAAAATAAAAATAAATAAACATAAAAAAAACTTGAAATAATGAAATGAATTAATAAAGGAATTAATATGGGTGTACAGAATTGTAAATAAACAAATGTAGGATAACAATTTAAAAATAAATAAATAAATAAATAAATAATAGCCAAATGATTAAATAGTGTAAATAAATGTGAGGATAGATTTTTTAATGAATCAATAAAATATTAAAAGTGATGTAAGTAAATGTGGGGTACAGGTTTAACGACACAAATTCTAAATAAACCAATAAATGTCACATTGTAACAATATCATGAATAAATAATGTGAGTAAATGTGTGGGTGTAGCTTTTAAAGTTAGTTAATTGATTAATTAATTAATGAATTAATTTATTAATAATTATTCATAAGGTGTTATGCATTTTCTCCAGATTGTCCCACGATCATCTGCAAGAATGGCACCGCCACCCTGGAGCTGAATGAGAGCATGGTGGAGGAGCGCAGGGGCTGTGAGCACGGGCTGTACAATGAGGTGAGCACCTGTGCTTCACTCTGCACTACACCTGTTTAGTGAGGAAGGTGGAGGATGAGGGGTGTTGGGGGTTATTGGGATTATCTGGTCAGTAAACAGGATGGAGTTTATTCTCTACTGCTCTTGATTTGCAGACGGGGCATTTTCTGGGTGAAGCTGATCAGTCAGGACTGAAGAAGCTCTCATGCCAGTCTCACAATTACACCAGACAAGTTACCTGGAAGATCAGGTGTGACGACAAGACGGTAAGAAGTGTGTGTGTGTGTGTGTGTGTGTGTGTGTGTGTGTGTGTGTGTGTGTGTGTGGGTGTGTGGGTGTGTGTGTCTGGGTGTGTCTGGGTGTGTCTGGGTGTGTCTGGGTGGGTGTGTGTCTGGGTGTGTGTCTGGGTGTGTTTCTGGGTGTGTGTGTGGGTGTGTGCTGGGTGTTTGGTCTCTGTTATTGGACTGTTCACTGGTCTGTAGAAGCTGATTACAGTCAGTGCTGGTTCTGGTCTGGTCCGCTCTGCAGTAGCCTGAGTGTGAAAGCGGCCTAAAGTGTTTTCCAGTCTAAACCAGTGATGGACGTTAGTGTGTGTGTGTGTGTGTCTCTGTTTCAGATGGATGAGGAGGTCTGTTTCAGAAGTGAGTGACTCTTCTTTCAGTCTCTTTGAAGATTTTCAGTTTTTTAAAGATCAGTTCAGTGTTGAGGAACAGCAGGATGGTGGGAAATGCAGCTTCACACTGTTTAATATTCCTCTGTGGTTTTTGGATTATAGTTGAAGGCCGAGCTGAAGAGGTTTCCAGTGAGCCGCGTAAGTACAGTTCATTTATTATCATTATTGTTTTTATTTTTATTATTATTAATAATAATAATATTAATAAAGAACATTACAATAATACAGTTGTGGTTTGGTTTGTAGTTAAAGGACGTCCTAAAGGGGTTTCCAGTGAGCCGCGTAAGTAGAGTTAATTTAATAAAACCATTAATAATAATAACGTACCGTAGTTTCAGGTGGAATGGAAGATAAAACCAAAACATGGCAAATAAAAAAAAAAAAAATAAATAAACATAAAAAAAAAACCTTGGATTAATGAAATGAATTAATAAAGGAATTAATATGGGTGTACAGAATTGTAAATAAACAAATGTAGGATAATTTAAAAATAAAGAAATAATTAAATAAATAAATAATAGCCAAATGATTAAATAGTGTAAATAAATATGAGGATAGATTCTGAAATGAATCAACAAAATATTAAGTGATGTAAGTAAATGTGGGGTACAGGTTTAAAGACACAAATTCTAAATAAACCAACAAATGTCACATTGTAACAATATCATGAATAAATAATGTGAGTAAATGTGTGGGTGTAGCTTTTAAAGTTAATTAATTAATTCCTAATTATTCATATGGTGTTATGCATTTTCTCCAGATTGTCCCACGGTCATCTGCAAGAACGGCATCGCCACCATGGAGCTGAATGAGAGCATGGTGGAGGAGCGCAGGGGCTGTGAGCACGGGCTGTACAATGAGGTGAGCACCTGTGCTCCACTCTGCACTACACCTGTTTAGTGAGGAAGGTGGAGGATGAGGGGTGTTGGGGGTTATTGGGATTATCTGGTCAGTAAACAGGATGGAGTTTATTCTCTACTGCTCTTGATTTGCAGACGGGGCATTTTCTGGGTGAAGCTGATCAGTCAGGACTGATGAAGCTCTCATGCCAATCTCACAATTACACCAGACAAGTTACCTGGAAGATCAGGTGTGACGACAAGACGGTAAGAAATTTGGGAGCGTGTGTCTGGGTGTGTGTCTGGGTGTGTGTCTGGGTGTGTGTCTGGGTGTGTGTCTGGGTGTATGTCTGGGTGTATGTCTGGGTGTGTGTCTGGGTGTGTGGTCTGTTCACTGGTCTGTAGAAGCTGATTACAGTCAGTGCTGGTTCTGGTCTGGTCCGCTCTGCAGTAGCCTGAGTGTGAAAGCGGCCTAAAGTGTTTTCCAGTCTAAACCAGTGATGGACGTTAGTGTGTGTGTCTCTCTCTGTTTCAGATGGATGAGGAGGTCTGTTTCAGAAGTGAGTGACTCTTCTTTCAGTCTCTTTGAAGATTTTCAGTTTTTTAAAGATCAGTTCAGTGTTGAGGAACAGCAGGATGGTGGGAAATGCAGCTTCACACTGTTTAATATTCCTCTGTGGTTTTTGATTATAGTTGAAGGCCGAGCTGAAGAGGTTTCCAGTGAGCCGCGTAAGTACAGTTAATTTATTATCATTATTGTTGTTATTTTTATTAATAATAATAATAATAATAATATTAATAAAGAACATTACAATAATACAGTTGTGGCTTGGTTTGTAGTTAAAGGACGTCCTAAAGGGGTTTTCGGTGAGCCGCGTAAGTAGAGTTAATTTAATAAAACCATTAATAATAATAACGTACCGTAGTTTCAGGTGGAATGGAAGATAGAATCAAAACATGGCAAATAAAAAAAAATTAACAGTAAAACAAATAATAATAAAAATGGAAATAATCAAATTAATTAATAAAGGAATTATTATGGGTTTACAGAATTGTAAATAAACAAATATAGGGAAACAATTCTAAAATAAATAAATAAATAATGGCCAAATGATTAAATAGTGTAAATAAATGTGAGGACAGATTTTTTAATGAATCAATAAAATATTAAAAGTGATGTAAGTAAATGTGGGGTACAGGTTTAAAGACACAAATTCTAAATAAACCAATAAATGTCACATTGTAACAATATCATGAATAAATAATGTGAGTAAATGTGTGGGTGTAGCTTTTAAAGAAAATCAATAAATTAATGAATGAATTCCTAATTATTCATATGGTGTTATGCATTTTCTCCAGATTGTCCCACGGTCATCTGCAAGAATGGCACCGCCACCCTGGAGCTGAATGAGAGCATGGGGGAGGAGCGCAGGGGCTGTGAGCACGGGCTGTACAATGAGGTGAGCACCTGTGCTCCACTCTGCACTACACCTGTTTAGTGAGGAAGGTGGAGGATGAGGGGTGTTGGGGGTTATTGGGATTATCTGGTCAGTAAACAGGATGGAGTTTATTCTCTACTGCTCTTGATTTGCAGACGGGGCATTTTCTGGGTGAAGCTGATCAGTCAGGACTGAAGAAGCTCTCATGCCAGCCTCACAATTACACCAGACAAGTTACCTGGAAGATCAGGTGTGACGACAAGACGGTAAGAAGTGTGTGTGTGTGTGTGTGTGTGTGTGTGTGTGTGTGTGTGTGTGTGTGTGTGTGTGTGTGTGTGAGTGTGGTGGGTGTATGGTGTCTATTACTGGACTGTTTCTGATTACAGTCAGTGCTGGTTCTGGTCTGGTCCGCTCTGCAGTAGCCTGAGTGTGAAAGTGGCCTAAAGTGTTTTCCAGTCTAAACCAGTGATGGACGTTAGTGTGTGTGTCTCTCTCTGTTTCAGATGGATGAGGAGGTCTGTTTCAGAAGTGAGTGACTCTTCTTTCAGTCTCTTTGAAGATTTTCAGTTTTTTTAAAGATCAGTTCAGTGTTGAGGAACAGCAGGATGGTGGGAAATGCAGCTTCACACTGTTTAATATTCCTCTGTGGTTTTTGATTATAGTTGAAGGCCGAGCTGAAGAGGTTTCCAGTGAGCCGAGTAAGTAGAGTTCATTAATAATAATAATAAAGAACATTACAATAATACAGTTGTGGGTTGGTTTGTAGTTAAAGGACGTTCTAAAGGGGTTTCCTGTAAACCGCGTAAGTATAGTTCATTTAATATTACAATTAATAATAATAAAGTACCGTAGTTTCAGGTGGAATGGAAGATCGAATGAAAACATGGCAAATAAAAAAAATAAATTAATTAAAAACTTTGAAATAATAAAATGTAGTAATAAAGGAAGTAATATGTGGTTGGTGTGGCGCAACAGATAACACCACTACCTGCCAGTGAGCTATCACACCACGTGGGAGACTGGGGTTCGATTCCCAGTCTGGGTGACTCTGCTGTGCTACACCAATAGCGTCCTTGGGCAAGACTCCTAACACTACACTGACCCTCCTCTGTAATACAAGAACCTTGTAAGTCGCTCTGGATAAGAGCGTCTGCTAAATGCTATAAATGTAAATATGTGTGTACAGAATTGTAAATAAACAAATGTAGGGTAACAATTCTAAAATAAATAAATAAATAAATATTTTCAAAATGATTAAATAGTGTAAATAAATGTGAGGACAGATTTTATAATGAATCAGTTGAATATTAACAGTGATGTAAGTAAATGTGGGGTACAGGTTTAAAGACACAAATTCTAAATAAACCAATAAATGTCACATTGTAACAATATCATAAATAAATAATGTGAGTAAATGTGTGGGTGTAGCTTTTAAAGTTAATTAAATAATTCATAATTATTCATATGGTGTTTTCTCCAGATTGTCCCACGGTCATCTGCCAGAATGGTACCGCCACCCTGGAGCTGAATGAGAGCATGGTGGAGAAGCGCAGGGACTTTGAGCACAGGCTGTACAATGAGGTGAGCGACTGTGCTCCACTCTGCACTACACCTGTTTAGTGAGGAAGGTGGAGGATGAGGGGTGTTGGGGGTTATTGGGATTGTCTGGTCAGTAAACAGGATGGAGTTTATTCTCTACTGCTCTTGATTTGCAGATGGATCATTCTCTGGGTGAAGCTGATCAGTCAGGACTGAAGAAGCTCCCATGCCAGCCTAGTGACGCCAGACAAGTTACCTTGAAGATCCTCTGTGACGACAAGACGGTAAGAAGTGTGTGTGTGTGTGTGTGTGTGCTGGATGTTTGATCTATGTTATTGAACTGTTTATTGGTTTATTGGTCCGCTCTGCAGTAGCCTGAGTGTGAAAGCGGCCTAAAGTGTTTTCCAGTCTAAACCAGTGATGGACGTTAGTGTGTGTGTGTGTGTGTGTCTCTGTTTCAGATGGATGAGGAGGTCTGTTTCAGAAGTGAGTGACTCTTCTTTCAGTCTCTTTGAAGATTTTCAGTTTTTTAAAGCTCAGTTCAGTGTTGAGGAACAGCAGGATGGTGGGAAATGCAGCTTCACACTGTTTAATATTCCTCTGTGGTTTTTGTTTATAGTTGAAGGCCGAGCTGAAGAGGTTTCCAGTGAGCCACGTAAGTACAGTTAATTTTATAATACAGTAATAATAATTAAGCACTATATCAAATACCTTTATTAATGATAAACTAATAAAGTAATATTAACAACAAGACATTAATAGTAATTTTTAAAGATCCTCAGATGAAACCAAAATGCACAAGTAAAAATGCACACAAATAAATAAAGAAATACATTTAGGCACAATAAACTGTTCAGGACCAGTCGTTAAGTGATTTTAAAAAATCCCAGAATTCATTGTTATATTAACTTTTTAATGTTAAAAATGGTCCACTAGAATCCTTCACATCTGGCAAGCTCATAAAATGTTCAAATCCTTGTTCATACTCTATGCTCCAGGTTGGTGGTCTATACTGTAATGCCTGTACCTACACTTTAAACCTATACTGTTCAGTAGTAGGACAGTAGCACACTAGAGCGTCCATGGGAGTCAGAACATACGGTGGCATAGATTTGAAAATTGTTATTCATCTCATAATAATTTTTCTTTTGTCTTCTTAGTCTGTCCCCTAGGAGACATGTCTGCATCATGGGACAGCTGCTGGTGGTGTAGAGGAAGTGTGCGTGTACTGATAATACTAGGTAATGTGGAATTTATTATCTGGAATACAGTGAACTTTTTGTAGTATGTGAAGTAATGTTGATATGAAGTATGTGAAGTAATGTTAAATGGAATTCTTCATATTGACTTTTAGTGCGGAAGGTGTTTCTCTCTGTCACTTAGGTGCAGATTTTGCTTAGTTCAAAGGCTGTTGTGCCGTAATTGCACATAATGTTATTTTTGTCCAGCAATAAGTTCAATCTCTGCAGGAGTCAGTAAAGTCATCAGTTTTTACTCCTTAGTGTGTGTTTTGTGAAATGCTAAAGGGGGAAACCCCTCCCTTATATCTTTTAACACAACGAGGAACTGTGCGTGGACGGGGCGGGGGCCAACTGCTCCCACCAGTCTTCCCTTGACCCTTAATTCCAGTGGTTGATAACAGCACCCTCAAGAAAAACAAGTTATATAATCGATTATATGAACGTGAGTTTGCAGTATAACATAACCTGTGACTTAAAACAGCTGTATATAGCTGTTTCAACATATTACCAATACAGTATGACCAAGAATACCTTTGATATAAGGTGAACATGGACGCATGATATCCTTATATTCGGATATGTAGACTAAACTAACATGGTTCCACAGTGCACCTGCACTACTTCATAATGCCTTTCAGAGTACAAAACATCCTTGTAGCCTATCCAAAGGGGTAGGCCTCTTCCTAGTGGTTACATCCCATAACCGAACAGTAAGTTGCTCATACGATACAGTGTGTACTAACTGAACGGAGCGTACCCAAAGCCGGAGCCTGGGCTTCCGCAGGGCAGAATTCATTCTTATTACAGTGTGCCTTCATGCCTTACCCTCGGGCATGCCTTAACACAAATGATCAATATAAAAATTATGCCATAATTTAATATCATAAATAATTCAACATATTATAATTAAGTAAATGTGAGGTACAGTTTTCAAATAAATAAACATCTCACATGATTTAATAAGTAAATGTGGGGTATCATTTTAAAATAAATGTCTAAAATTATAAGTAATTGTGTGGTTCACTTTTTATATAAATGTCACAAATTCTAAATAAGCAAATGTGGGTTGCCATTTTTAAATAAATAAATGTCCTAAATAATAAATAAATAAATGCAGGGAATTTTTTAAATAAATGTCAAAAATGGTAATAAATCAGTGTGGTATACAATGTTTACATAAATGAGAAACTATAATATATACAGTCATGCCCGAAAGTATTCATACCCCTGGCAAAGTTTGACTTAAATTTACTTTTATTTAACCAGAAGTTATATTTTTGCCTTGAAACGACACAGGCATCTCCCAGGAGATAACACGATGATGTACAAGAGGCATCATTGTGGGAAAAAGTATTTCTCAGCTTTTATACACATTTGAACAAAAAGTGGCATGTCCAAAATTATTCATACCCTTTGAAAACTGTCACAGTATATGGGAAAATCCAAAGTTCTATACCATTCCAAATAGTCCAAGCTGTTTTAAAGCATCCTAATTACCCTGATTCATTGGGAACAGCTGTTTTAATCAACTCAACAGGAGAAAAACAGCAGCTCTCTGCAGTTGGTTTGTGGACAGTCATGGCTAAGACAAAGGAGCTCACTAAGGACCTGCGGCTGTGCATTGTGGCCGCTCACAAGTCAGGAAAGGGCTATAAAGCCATATCAAAATGTTTTCAAGTTCCAGTGGCTACAGTGCAAAGTATTATTAAAAAATACAAGAAGTTCCGCACTGTGGAAAATCTCAGAAGATGTGGTCGGAAGCCAAAAGTGACACCTGTGCTGGCCAGGAGAATAGTGAGAGAGGTGAAGAAAAATCCAAGGATCACCACCAAGGCCATCCTGGTGAATCTGGACTCTGCTGGTGGCGACATCTCAAGGCAGACAGTTCAACGGACACTGCACACTGCTGGGTTCCACGGACGCAGGCCAAGGAGGACACCACTTCTCCAGAAAAGGCACACAAAAGCCCGCTTGACCTTTGCAAATGCTCATCTGGACAAAGAAGAAGACTTCTGGTGTTCTGTTTTATGGTCAGATGAAACAAAAATTGAATTGTTTGGCCACAATGATGTGTGCACCATTTGGCGTGAAAAAGGAGAAGCCTTCAACCCTAAGAACACCATCCCCACTGTCAAACATGGTGGTGGGAACCTAATGTTTTGGGGGTGTTTTTCAGCCAATGGACCAGGGAACTTGATCGCAGTAAATGGCACCATGAAAAAAGAGCAATACATCAAGATTCTCAACAACAACATCAGGCAGTCTGCAGAGAAACTTGGCCTTGGGAACCGGTGGACATTTCAGCACGACAACGACCCAAAACACACAGCCAAAGTGGTGAAGAAATGGTTAGCAGACAAAAACATTAATGTTTTGTCAGTGGCCCAGCCAGAGTCCTGACTTGAATCCAATTGAGAATCTGTGGAGGGAGCTAAAGATCAGGGTGATGGCAAGGACACCCTCGAACCTCAAAGAGTTGGAGCTCATCACTAAAGATGAATGGGCAAAAATACCAGTGGAGACATGCAAAAAGCTGGTCAGCATTTACAGGAAGCGTTTGATTGCTGTAATAGCCAATAAAGGCTTTTCTATTAATTATTGAGAAGGGTATGAATAATTTTGGACATGCCACTTTTTGTTCAAATGTGTATAAAAGCTGAGAAATATTTTTTCCCACAATGATGCCTCTTGTACATCATCGTGTTATCTCCTGGGAGATGCCTGTGTCATTTCCAGGCAAAAATATAATTTCTGGTTAAATAAAAGTAAATTTAAGTCAAACTTTGACAGGGGTATGAATACTTTCGGGCATGACTGTAAATGTTACAAATTATAAATACCTAATTGTGGGATACAATTATTTAATAAATGCATATTATTAAGGTGCATATTATTAATACATAAATGTGGGGAACAATATTTACATTAAACTAAGTTAACATGGAATGTCACACTAAATAAAAACTAAATTGCTACTAACAAACTAAATTATAAACAAATGCATGTTTCTAAATTGGTCAAATACAACTTTAAACAGGATACAGTTTGATCATTTTCTTCTACTCCTCAGTTATTATCGCATTATAAGGCGTGTGAGATTTGACAGTCAGACTAGCTATAAAAATTACTGTTAAACACTTACTCCACACTCTAAACAGGGAAACCCGGCTCCGAACAAGACAGAGAGAGGAACGGGGGGAAAGAAGCTGGAACCAGCAAAGATCCAACTAAAGGTGATTTACTGAATGTTCTTGTGTGATTGCAGTAAATGAGCTCATTTACAGTGTCAGTGTTAAATCAGTGTTGCATCAGTGTTAAAGGAACAGTAAGACAAACAGAAGGGATAAACAGCCTGGGAAATGGGCGTGTAAAACTGAATGAGGACCGTTTGCTAATACATGTGCTAAAATTAAATTGAATTGAAATTAAATAAATCTAGGGTACATTTTTAAAGAAAATAAATAAATGTCACAAATGTCATAAATAAATGTGGAGTGAATATAAAAAGTTAAAATAAACATGTACAGTTATAAATAAGTAAATGTGGAATACACATTAAAAATAGAATGTCAAAAATGTAGTTTTGCGGTACACTTTTTATATAAATATCAAATTCTACATAATCTGAGGCTGTTGATTATCTTCTGTGTTTTTATTCTTGCATGGTTCCATAGCTATGAGTGAACCTTCTGTGGTGATGGCTGTGGCTGTAGCTGTGGCTGTGATTGTGATCTTCATCCTCATACTTGGGGTTGTTGTGCTGATTAGGAACTACACTTATAAATGTGAGTATAAAATGTGGGACTATGTTGTTTTCAGTGTTGATAATGACAGTGCTGATGCTTGCTTGATGTTGAACCCCTTACAGAAGCTATTTCCCACCGACGGGGCAAAAGAGTTTGTAGAGAAGTCCCTGTAGTTACTGAGTAATACACCTTGGTCGAGTTATTATGATGGTTTGCAATTCTGTTTGAATGTACTTATATAATAACATGAGTAATAACATGGTTGCATGTATATTGTATTACAATGTATGTATATATATATATATATATATATATATGTGTGTGTTTTGAGACATATTTGTGTACAAACACTGATGTGACACCAATCGCCCAGTTGTTACACCTGTGCATTAATCAGCAGGTTGAGATCAGGTCATTTCCAAAACACTCGGATCAAACAGCAAGTAGATATTGTAGACAGTGGCAAGCAAACATTTGGGCTCCCCTGGTCAGAATTTCTATTACTGTGAACAGCTAAGCGAGAAGATGATAATCTCACCTCCGAGTGAGTATGAAGTTAAAGATGAAACAGTGCTTAAATATTTGTAGCAAGATTACTTTATGACGATGCTTATGTTGGGGGGGGCGGGGGGGACTGTGATGGCCATGGTAAATCATTCGGCATGCGTCTCTTGACTTTTTTTTTTTTTTAACAGATGCTGACAGAATTTGATGGTATTTAATGAAATCCAACCAGTGAAATGTTCACAGTGCCTTTGGCTGCAACACAAGCCCAAGGCATATTCCTTCCACTGGCAAGGGGTACCTTCACTTGTTGCAGTCAATGTTATTTTTGAACTGGTTCCTAAACTGCATCAGGCTTGTTTAGATGTTCTTTTAAAAACCTCTGAACAGTGCACCCCCCTTCCAGAGTCTTCCTGAAGGTCTTCTACAGTCAAACAGAGGTTTTGAGTTTGACGTTTGCCTTTCTAGCGATCCTTCCAGCAGCTCTCTGGTCTTTCTCAATTAACTGACATTTCTCAATTATGACAACCAGAAAACACTGCTTACAGTCTTTTTATACTTTGTGGACATAAATTATTGTACTGTCCAGAGTGGTCGGCAGCTTCTTAGAGGACCCCAAAGCTGCGGATTGTTGGGACGAGGTTTGAGGAGTCAGAGAACTAATAAAGCTTTGGAGTTTGCATTGGCTTTTCCAAACAAGGACTGTGGACAAGCTTATTAAGGTCTGAGACCATGGTAAGCGTTGCCTGGGAGCTCAAATCTGTTGGGCTGCCCAAACCAAATGTTGTAGAAAGTGGTTCATCTTTAACTTTATTGCTTTTAGAGATCAGTTAATCATCTGCTTGCTTAGATATGAACAATAACAGACATTTTGACCAGGTCCAAATATTAGGATGAACGGAAAGTGTGTTCTATTATTTTTATCTTAGAAAATCAGCGGTACAAGTCATTTTAAGAGGGGAGCTAGAACATTTGCAGCCTGTAAATTAGATGCTCTTTATTCTCTATTACTCATTTACTGTGTTCTTACCTTACAGCAGGTAAATATAGTCTGCTGTAGACAAAAGGAAGAGGAAAGCAACAAGCAAGGAGGTAAGTGGTATAATAATTGAAAATGAACTTGTAATGCACTGTAACTGTAACCGAACACTAATACTCTAATCCTCGAACCCTCTGTTTACCCTGTTTCTTAGGAAGCTGTTAGAAGATCCCACCTTCCTTAATTACTCTCTCCTTCCTACTTTCCTGTCTGCTTATGCTCCGTATGTATACTCTCATTGGCCACATTATTGAAAACCCCTTCCTTGTAGCTCCACATTGCTGGTGTAAAGTTAAAGACTAGTCCATCTGTTGATGCACAGTTTCTGGGTGGTGGACCCGCTCTTCAGTTTCACTTTTATGCAAAAAGTACATAAAAAATCTTAATGGAAAAGCCAGAAATCCTGCAAAATTTCTAATCATTAATGTTTGGATGAGGAAACTATCATTTATGGACCTGGGAATAGGTATTTGTGCTAGGCTAAAAGCTAATGCCAGAGGACCAGCTTTACCATATCTATAGCTATCTGTGCCGTGCTGAGAGAACAGCGAGATTACCAGAGACACAATTACAACGGTAATGACAGTGTTATTGTAAAAGTTCTAAAAACAAAGCTAGGCTAGGCTATGCTACCTCGCACACAGAACAATGGAAACGTCTTTACTGATAGTCAGGCATAGAAATGCGTCTTTATCCGATTTTCAACTACAGTATTTTCTCCCAAATTTGGACTGCCAATTAGTACCCAACCCGTACGCTGCCCCCACGATGCCCCCAACACCAGTGAAGGTGGACTGTCACGCGACCTTTCCGACGTGTGCGCAGTCAGACCACTCTTTTTTTCAGACTGCTGCCGAAGCCACATAGCCAGGCCCCCAAAACACCTGGAGAGAAGCCCCTCATACCCGGCTTCAACATACCAGCCTGCAGACGCCAGTGACGGCCAGCACCGCACCGAAGCGATGTGGAGGGAAAGCGTCATCTTACCCTGGAGAGAGCGAGGTCAATTGTGCTCTCTCGGGGTCTCGGCTGCCAATGGCTGGCAGCATGACTGGGATTCGACCCAGCGATCATCTGATCATAGTGACAGCACCTTCAGTCAGCTGGACCACTCGGGGCCCCATTGTTTTCTTTTCTATTGTACAATTATGCTCTAATCTACCTTATGATATGTGTATCATCACTGTCACACAAAACCTTGTATCTCCAAAATGGCAACTTTACAGCAGAAGGAAAAAACGAAGCTTTTAATGGAAGTCACTAAAAAATGTAAAAAGATGGATTTGCAAATGCCAAACATGCCAAACACTGATGCCGTCCATCAGTAATCAAACGAAACCTCATTACTACGCAAAGGTTACTTTACAGGTTAAGCTACATCCAAAACACCGGCCAATTCCAAAACCCCAGAACTGTTACATCACAGTCTTGACTCTCTTCAGTTGCACCCCCAGCATTTACACACACACACCCAGCCCACTAGCAAAGGCCTGTTACAGCTAAACACAACAGCTACTTTAGGAGAACATAGAAACAGGGCTAAAATCTAGCCAACAGAATCGAGGACCAATTCGGTTATCTGCCGCACTGGCAGCTAAAGGCCACTAAAATCTCTTCAGCTAGCCAAGCCGCACACCGTGCTGACTGGACATCTAAAGAACCCACAGAGGACCGCAACACTGTCCAATTAAGATAAATAATTGGTCCAAGAAAGATCCAAATAATTATTTCTGCCAGTCAGTTCTCATGAAACAATGTCACAAAGTGAAAAACTGCAAAAACGGAGAATCAGAGATTGGCGTTGTTCCGACAGCGACAAAACAATATTCAAAACCGTGTTAACGAGCCACAATGCACCTAACATAAATACTCGTGAACGTACCTTATACACCTTATAACAGAAGCTCATAATTGAAGCCAGCTGGATCACAACAGATTTAAATCGGACATGTAACATCTAGCTAAATACTAATGATATGTATGAACACTGTACAGAGACCACAAACCTGGCCCACATACTGTGATCTACTGGGGCCTTTTATTTCAGTTGCAACTTCTCTCTACAGTAAATCAACGTACAGATGGGACAGATCCATGTGTTACAAACCACAGCTCTGAGATCTAAATCCTTTACAGAGTTAGACCACTAAGGTAAATCCATTCTCCTTCCCCTATCCTGTTACTTTTTACTGTGTTTATGTTTACCTGCATCTGTTAGATCTGGTGTTTACAGTAAATCTCGGTAAATTGCTGAGAGAAATGGGTCTAAATAATGTACTCGGGTGCCTAAAATTCCTGTACTGTATTGTGTACCAGCCATATTGCACTGTACTGGACTGTGTACTAGCCAAATTGTACTGTACTGTGTACCAGCCATATTGCACTGTACTGGACTGTGTACTAGCCAAATTGTACTGTACTGTGTACCAGCCATATTGTTTTGTACTGGACTGTGTACTAGCCAAATTGTACTGTACTGTGTACCAGCCATATTGCACTGTACTGGACTGTGTACTAGCCAAATTGTACTGTACTGTGTACCAGCCATATTGTTCTGTACTGGACTGTGTACTAGCCAAATTGTACTGTACTGTGTACCAGCCATATTGCACTGTACTGTACCAGCCATATTTACTTTTTTTTTAATTACACATGGGCATCCACTGTGGTTACGAAGTTGTGTCTGGGGGGCTTTAAGTAGGCCTTAGTTGTAAGACTGTGGCAGTGTGTATGAGTGTGTGTGTATGTGAGGGTGGGAGGGGCTTAAATACCTTAAAAAGCATACAGCTATGATAATAAACAATAATACAGAAACATTTACTCATCTATAAACACTATTAATAGCCTAAATAGCCCATATTTCTTTTTATTTCAACTTGTATCTTGAAATACAATAATAAAACAAGCAAAATAAGTTTTTATGTTTTATTTTTAATGCCATTGTCGAGATTACATGTACGATTTATTGCCCTCATGTCTCCAGAGTTTACTGGTAGAACTCTACGAGTATAACTTATGGTCAATAACTTCGAGGTTCTGCTTGCTAAGCACTGGATATCCTAACTCTCAAGCAATTTTCGCAAACTTCTTATGTCGCGTGTAAGATAGGGCTGTATTACAGCAATAAGGTTTATCGCAATATTTGAAAATAACATCAGGATCTCCAAATATTTCAATATTTCAGAATGACGACGTGCCTGATGTGTCAAATTTCTGTTCTGTGTCTGTCTAGTACACAGTCAAATAAGCTTATCCGTCCCATGTGTGTTTAACAGGGAGGGGGAGCTGTGGATGGGGGTGCCACTGATTGATTTTGTCCCACGTTAAAAAAAAAAAAAAAAAAACAGGTGGGGGAAAAAGGCCTCACATCTGTCATGCCAAATCTCAAATTTAAGCTCTCTGTAATGCATCTCATGATGATCAGATTTACAGATCTACAGAGACATTGACTAGCGGTGTTCTACAATTTACATGTCTGACTCTCTCCCTTCTCTATAATTACAGTGTTACTAGTAAAATCTCCAGTTACATTGTGTATACAGTGAATATTGCGATGAAGCAGCATCTGCATTGTCACTCATAAATAAATATGTTATTTACTGCTACATCCATGCTTGTCCAGTACGGGTATGCTCAAAAGGTGATCCTGCAGTGGGAAAGCTTGTTTATGCATTGTGTGACACACAGAGTGATGCTACCTTTGTGGAGTCCTATTCTATTGGCATTGCTTCTCTACTTCAAGCAGCTGAATGGTGTATTACAACTGCATTTATCCAATTACAAATCCTGTTATGACACGTTTGTGATGTAATTATAATATTAATAATAATATTTTATAATAATAATTAGTAGTAGTATTATTACTAGTAATAATAATATCAACCAAAATAATAAGGAATAATTAGTAGTATTATTTGTAACTAGATTTGCATTTCCTGAAGGAAATACAACAGTGCTTGAAATGTGGCAAGTACTTTTTAAGGGGTGTTTTGCTAGGTGGTTTCTGTATTGACACAGGTGATTGCTATGATATCACAGGTTGTTGCTATGGTGTTGCTAGGTGGCTGCTATGGAGTTACTAGGTAGTTGCTATGGTGTCACAGGTTGTTGCTATGGAGTTACTAGGTGGTTGCTATGGTGTTGCTAGGTGGCTGCTATGGAGTTACTAGGTGGTTGCTATGGTGTCACAGGTTGTTGCTATGTGGTTGCTATGGTGTTGCTAGGTGGTTGCTATGGTGTCACAGGTTGTTGCTAGGTGGTTGCTATGGTGTTGCTAGGTGGTTGCTATGGTGTCACAGGTTGTTGCTAGGTGGTTGCTATGGTGTCACAGGTTGTTGCTATGTGGTTGCTATGGAGTTGCTAGGTTGTTGCTGCAGTGCTGCTAGGCAGTTCCTATGGTTTCACAGATGGTTGCTGTGAGGTTGCTAGGTAGTTGGTATGGTGTCCTAGGTGCCAACTTCCACCTTAAAATTCAGCATCAGTGTGAACTCAGCACTCAGTAGTTCCACCTTAAAAGGAGTTCCACCTTAAAAGGAGTTCCACCTTAAAAGGAGTTCCAGTAGTAGGTCGGTGGCGCTCGTACGGGAAGTGTCTCTCTGCGCAGGTTTTGTTATTTACGGCGAACGGAGCGATGGCGAACCCCCTCTTCGGCCTCATGGTGGTCTTACTCTGCGCTGTAGAAGGTGTGTGTGTGTGTGTGTGTGTGTGTGTGTGTGTTTATTGGGCTGTTTGTACTTTAGTGCTTCACCGCGCGAATGAATGAGTTTCAAGTGAAGGAATGCAGGAAACCCGGTTCACTACAGCGCGTGACATAGCGGTGCAAGCGAAGCTTCGGTGCTCGCGTGCGTGTGTGCGTGTGTGTGTGTGTGTGTGTGTGTGTGTTTGTGTGTGTCCATGAGTACGTTTTGCTGCCTAGTCGGTCGCGACAGTTAACCGGGTAATCGTGCAGTTTCTGAATGGGCTTATGTGTCCTATGCTGCACGCGGGCGGCGCTGAGCGATTGTTTCGCTTGCGGTGTCCACGCAGGGCAGCACGCGCATCTGAATGCAGCAGAATCAGTCGTAATAGTGCTCCTTCCTGCTTTTTACAAGTGCACACACTTTCTCTAAACACACCACCCCGCGCACACCCACGCATGGTTTGCTTTTTTACTTTTCAGTCTGAAATTGAGAAAAACTAAACGAATCCAGTCATTTAGCTTAAAATGTGTCAAAGAAAGTTTCATCTTTAACTTTCTGCCCTGTTGGAGATCAGGTGCGGTAACAGAAATGGACGACACTGCCCAAACTTGCTGTGCCTGCTGTTTGTATTGAGTAGCTAAATTCATACTGTGTTACAGGTGGTCTCATAGAGCAACGGCACACCAAGGGACTCCCCAGGACCCCTGCAACAACAGGAACTCCCCCTCACGCAGGTATGCATTCTTACCAAGTTTGGCCCCCAACATCCTCCCGTCGAGTCATACTGAGGTGGTAGCGGTGTTCTTCAGAGATGTACACAGCGCTGTTACTGCTGAGCTCAGAGGGTAGATTACACTTTATTTATGCTGAAATATGGATTTAATCTCATAACTGACTCTCATTCTCTCAACCCTCCTCATCCCTGTCTCTCTTAGCTTAATCCAGCCCAATGACTCAACTCCTCTAGACAGATTATTAGGTACAAACAGCCCAAAAAGTCAATTATCCCACCCAAACATTCGAAGATGTGCTAGCCAGCATTTTAACTTGTGAAGTTTTTACTGTAGAAGCTCCAGATCTCATCAGATCAGATAAAGCAGCTGAACATAAATCCAGTAAAAAGGAGAAACGAGAGCTTCTCATTCTGAAGAAAGAAAGTAGTGAGATCTTGTCGGTGAGCTAGTCTGAAGAACAGAGCTCGGTTCCTCCAGGGTTCTTTTGGACGCCCCCTCCCCAGTCCAGCCAGCACAGCGTGGAGGATGTGTTCAACTCCATCATCAGCAGCAGCAGCAGCAGCAGCAGCAGCTCACCTGATTTCCCATCATTAAGCCCTGATTTACCACCAAACCAGGTGTTGATCTGAGGAGAACTCTAAATAATACTAGACTCCATGAGAAGAACTTTGAGAGGAGATGTTCTAATGATGAACACAGTGATGGAGAACCACCATCCAACACTTTCTGTAGGAGTGTTATTATTAGTGTTTATTAAAAATTTTAATTTCCTATCATTATCTAGAGAATTTTTATTTATTAACCACAATTCTTTTTAAATTAGCAGTTATTTGAGTGAATGAAATGGTAAACGTGGCTAAATATTACAGATATGCTAATTTCACTCTAAAAAAAAAAAAGAAGCTGTTATTGAAATTAACATTCCTGTGCTGATTTGCATAAAGAGCTGGACTTTCTGCTTGACACTGCAGGCCTTAATAAGCCAGTTAACCCATTCTTCTGGCATTGTCTGCAGAGAGTGAATGGAAGCCTGGTGTTCAAGTTCTTCATTTTCAGGACCTACACAAATGAAGGTGCTGCAGAAGGTTCTTTGAGCGATGCCATAGAAGAACAACCATTTTTGGTTTCATAAAGAATCTTTTTTATAATAGAGATTATTATTATTATTATTATTATTATTATTATATGTTTTTGGGATCTTTTAAAGGTTCTTCACACTCACACACCTCTATGACGAATGTTTTATTATGGAACCAAAAGTGGTTCTTCTATGGCATCCCTCAAAGAACCATTTGTACCTTTATTTTGAAGAGTGAACCTCTGTGGAGATGCTTTCTTTTGCTAGAAGAATAAGTGAAATCTGCCTTTTTCGAGAAGTTGTGGACAGAACTGTGATTTTTGTGTTTGAATCTGTTGGATTTGAAGACTGCACCGTGTTTATTGACGTCAGCTGTGAGAGTGGCACCGCTACCCTGGCACTGGCAGCGAACATTACGAAGGAACTGAAGGACTGCGAGGGTGGGCTGCTGGTTAAGGTGAACATCTTTCTCATGTTATTTTCCGGTGCATATATTTCCTGAGATTAGCAGGAACGTACATACCACCACTGTCACACGAGAACCATCATATCTTCACAATGTAAAGAACAACTTTGGTGAAAATGGAGATACAAGCTTTTGTGTGTGATAGAGACGGTATAGACGTTTTCCTTCTAGTTTTAATGAAAGATTGAAGGGTGCACAAGCTACGCTCATTACACTGCTCTCATTATGCTGATCTGATTCATAGAATAATTTACTGGCTGATGCAGCCCCTTTCGGCAAGGCTAAAGAGTCCAAGCTGATAAAGAAGGCGACTTATTGGAACCTCACCATCTTGTCATGTCCTCCTGAAATACATTGGAAGCTGAGCTGTAACATCCCGAGGGTAAGAAGAATGTGTGTGTGTGTGGTTGTGTGTGTGTTAGGGATGGACAATATCATAATATTCCATTAGGATTATATTTTCTAGTAATCTATCTAAAGTAAAATCTATCTGTCTGTCTGCCTATCTGTCTATCTATCTATCTATATATCTATATATCTATCTGTCTGTATCTGTCTGTCTGTCTATCTGTCTATCTATCTGTCTATCTATGTATCTATCTGTCTAACTGTCTGTCTGTCTGTCTGTCTATCTGTCTATCTATCTATCTGTCTATTTATCTGTCTATCTATCTATATGTCTTTCTATCTATCTGCCTGTCCAACCATTTGTCTAACTATCTATCTGTCTGTCTGTCTGTCTATTTGTATCTATCTATCTATCTATCTATCTATCTGTATCTAACTATCTATCTGTCTGTCTGTCTGTCTATTTGTATCTATCTATCTATCTATCTATCTATCTGTCTGTCTATCTGTCTATCTATCTGTCTATCTATCTATCTATCTATCTATCTATCTATCTGTCTATCTATCTGTGTGTCTATCTATCCATCTGTCTATCTGCCTGTCTAACTATCTATCTATCTGTCTGTCTGTCTGTCTATCTGTCTATTTGTATCTATCTATCTATATATATATCTATCTGTATCTATATATCTATCCATCTGTCTATCTGTCTATCCATCTATCTATCTATCTATCTGTCTATCTGTCTGTCTGTCTGTCTGTCTGTGTGTCTATCTATCCATCTGTCTATCTGCCTGTCTAACCATCTGTCTCTCTGTCTGTCTGTCTCTATCTGTCTGTCTGTCTGTCTACTAGGCTATCTATATGTCAGCCTGCCTATCTACATGGTTGCTTGTCTGCCTGTCTATCTATCTATCTACATTTCTGTCAATATATTGAATAGTTAAGTGAGCAGGAGATAAACTGATCTCCAACTTTCTTTCACACACTTTAAGCAAGATTGATTTTTTTTTAGTTTTGTACAGTTTTAGAGTGAAAAAAGGAAAGAAGCACTTTTGAGATTTGAGATTTTGAGCTCTAGGGTAACTTCCATCAAGGACTCAGACCTTCATTAACTCAGGCAGTGTGTGTACTTAAGAATCAGCAGTTAATGGGAACAGTGGAGTTCAAGTCAGGGGTGCCCAAACCTGTACATGCCACTGTAAATTCACTCACTTCTATATAACTGGACCTAACGTGTCTGTATGTGTGTGTGTTTTTTAGGTGGAGATTTTGGCCTGTTACAGAAGTGAGTGTTGCTCACCTGTTCCCTTTGGACATGTCAGAAGTTTAGCCGTGCGAAAAATAGGGTCTGTTTCCACCTGGCATTAACATGCGGTTTGTATCCGGTTAGTAGCTGGATCTATGCTGACCGGATTCTGTTTACACCCGTCGCTAAAATGTGTCCCCAGTATGACCATCTGATTTTACTTGGTGTGAAAAACACACCAACCTGAACATCATTTGCGTTTTACTTCCCGTAAACAATTCCTGCTTGCCTGGTCTCTGACCACCTCCGAATGTGGTTTGAGTTACGAGTGAAATCCGAACATGATCCGATCAACACAAACACTGCTAATGCCAGGTGTGAACAGACTCAGTCGTCTTTCATGTGTGTGCTCTGTGTTTGAAGTCTTCGAAAACGCAGTTGATTTGATGTGGCTCCTTTGTTTTTCTGTAGTTACTACCAAAACCAGCCCTGAACAGACTTCACAATGTAAGTAATGTAGTAATTTAGTAGCATGTCATTAACTTAGCAGCTATTTGTCGTCCAACAATTATCTTATTAATTGAGATTCTCCTCTGAACTGTGTTCTTGCCAGGTTCTGTAGCAAGCAGAGGAAATCGTCTGCTCCTGCTCTTTCCTGTGGCTCTGTTTGTGATTGCACTCATGGTGCTGATTGGGAGCGCTGTAGGAAAAAGGAGAAAAGAGAAAAGCGTGAGTATCAAAGTGTGTTTTTATTGTTTATCAGTGTTGATTAGAGGTGTACAGACAGTAAAACACTGATGCAGTTTGACTCAATTCGAGTTCCTGATTCTAAATTCTTGAACAAAATGTCAATGGAGAAAAATAAGGACTGTATTCATGTTGATGCTTAATCTAGTAATGAACTAGAGCTAGTTGTTATTATTATTATTATTATTATTATTATAATTAGTAGAAGTAGTAGTAGTACTAGTGGTAGTAGTAGTATTGTTATAATTATTATAATTAGTAGCAGTATAATAATAATTATTAGTAGTAGTAGTAGTTATAATAAAATATATATTTTTTTGCTTTTTCTTCCAGGAGTCCGTTGTTTGAAGATGCCGGTCACTTCATTGCTGAGAATGACCCAACATGCAAATATTTGTATTTTTATTATATATTATATACATAAATATTTTAGCTACACACACTCACATAATATATGTGCAGCAGTCCTCTGATAATTACATAGTAGATCTCTCTAGCTCAGAGGTTTTCTTTAGTATATATACAAAATATATAATTTTGAGAGTGTTGTGAGTAGCTAATATGTCATTCCACTAAAATTCAACCTCTACATTGTCACTTTCACACAAAAACCTCTGTATCTCTGTTTTTTGGGGTTTTTTTTGGTCAAAATTTCATAATGAACTAATAGACATGCTCCAAAATTACTTGGAACAATGTTAAACATTGACTTCTATTGAAAGTTAATGGCTTTTTGCCATTTTGGAGATACAAGGTTTTTGTGTGTATTTTATACAAGTTTTTTTATAATGTACATGTTATATATATATATATATATATTACATGATTACTATTATTTGATAACCGTGGCATAGGAGCTTGAACTAGCTTACTTATTTTTATCCCATGATGCCAAAGGAGAGCGGATAAATCTGTGTTCTCCATAGATTCATTTGATATGAGCAGATAGACTGACAGTCAAGTGGCGATAGTACAGTAGAAGACTGTCCCTGCCACTGTGGGCCTGTTCCGTGGAGTGATGCAGGCTACTGTGTGTCTTGTGAAAAGACTGAAGTCAGAAGAAGGTCTGAGAACAAATGTGGTGTTTGTTTGAAGTAGTTGTTGTTGACGTGTTGGTCAAACAAGGTAAACAGCTACTCCATTGACTATACCTCTGTAAACTATATCCAAGCCACCACTATTAATTTTGTAGATGACATCATGCTTAGTATCATATATAAGTGCAATCTACATGATTTATCCGTCACTAAAAGTTAGGTTTATTGGCAAAAAAATACCAAACAAGCAATTTAAATATCTCAAAACAACTAACATAATGAGCGCTTTCTCCAAATTCTGCGCAGAATGACACTTTTAGTGATGACTGCATTCTCAGAATGAGCCCACATTTACAGATCAGGTGACAGATCTAGTGGTGTATTGACTGATGTGTGAAGTCAAGAGAGCCAACCAGAAGAGATCTGGAGAGCTGGTCATAGAATTCAGAAGTTCATAGTTGAATGAACAAAAAATATTACCGTCTGCCACCAGATTACTGAGATTACTGACTGCAAAAGACCTGCAGCAAGATTTGGTTGCAGAAGGCACTGAGGTTTCAGTTTGCACAGTAAGGCACATAGTATGCGCTGAAGGTCGTTCCATGCCAGGACACCGCTACCCACCCAAAAGCTCAAGAAAAGCCCTTTCCAATATGCTTAAAAATCTGGACGCTTTTCAGGCCTATGGATCAGCAGCATGTCTGGAGGTGGAAGGATGAAGCACACGCTAAAAAAGAACACTGGCGGCTCTGTGATGTGCTGGGGTTGCTTTGCTTCCTCTGACTCTGACTGAGTATTTCTGCAGTCATCATTAAATATGTCAGTTAGCTGTGTTGAGATATTTAAATCACTCTTGTTTGGTTGGTTTATTGGACACAGCTTGAAATTGTGTCCATTTTTGCTAAGAAATCTAATTTTGAGTAATTTTGAATTGTTTAGATTGCAACTGTATAGTATTAACCATGCATGTTCAAAATAACAGATACAGATTAGTCAAAGCTTTATTTGCAGAATCCTTTATGTCACATTTAAGTAGCAAATGCAAGTCTTAAAAACAGAGGAATTTGTTGTTAAGCTGCGGACGCTGATGCAGTTAAATGCTATGCCTGTCCGTACACAAATATGCATTACTCAAGGAAATCTGCTGGAAACACTTTCTCCTGCAGTCCCTTAAATTCTACGTATTTACCAGGTATGTGCAAATGCTAATCGAAGTGAATTACACTAGAACAAGCTACACTAGAATAAGCTAAAAAGCCCCCCTTAAAAACTCTTCTTATTGTGCACATGTTTATGGTAATACCCTCACAATGTCACTGCAACAACGTGAGGACAAAAGTACATTGGCAAAGTTGAGTAATTAATTCCTTGAAAAGCACAGGTGTTTCCTGTTAACGGTGCATTAGAAGGTTCTAGTGTCTTAAAGTCTCTTTTCTTTGAACAGGCAGAAATGTCTTCAAACGTGTATTACACAGAAATTAGACTGCCTGATTACCGACCATCAGCCTGCTTTCTTCAGGGGATTCTACCTCTATAAATAGCTAAAAAAAGCCACATCCTATGGAAGTATGTAGAATTGATGTATGTGGTTTATGCATTGTGCAAAAATGTTCTGATTATACTGTAGGTGCACTACAGCAAGCCATCAAGACCATGTGGGTATTGCATTTAATTTCATCTTAACATGTTAGCTAAATGTTAGAGTTTACATCAGTCACTTGCTTACTAGCTGCAGCTTCCCTAGTATAACGTGCTTTGGCTTTTGCAAATGTTGTATTTCTTCTGTCTCAGTTCACGTATTATGTACAGCATATGTTTCAATAAAGCAAAAAAAGGAAAACTGAAACTGCTTTCAGGCTAAATGTCTGCATGAGATTGCAGTTATGGTGCAAATTATTCTATTGGTCCATTCATCATGAACAAAAACAAAAAAACAGCAAAAAACGGAGATTCAGGATCTTTGTTTTATGCCTGGAAATTTGATCTCCAATTTTGAAATATCTAGAAATCTGGTAATTAGTTTGGTTCTAACCTGATTGTCAATGCTATGCAGCTGTCTACTGCATTGTAGGGCCTTCTACAGTTCATTTGGACATTCTGGACATTCTGGAAGTTTATTTATTTATTGTGAAAACTAAACGTATAGAGTTCACCTGTAGCGGTGTGGTGTTGAGTGAAGGGCAGTGAAGGAGGACTAGCTCAGTCTGACTTCTGACAAATTCTTAATAATTACAGAATATTCTAATGATTTGTAATTAGATATAAATATAAATTATAACATTTGTTTGTGGACACAGAAATCCTGAACATCTAAAAATCGTATTTGACAGTTTGATATTTAGTGTCTTACTATAGAAGACATTCTTGTACATTGTCACTGTGTAAATATAATTCTTGCAGTGATAATTAGGCCTGGTTATTTGGAATATGTGTCAAACTAATGTTCATTTTGCTCATCAGCTCAGCTTCTGGACATTCTGGACACATCTAAAAAAAAATGTATGTCTTCATATTACAGGCATTTTAAAAAACCTGGGTGCAACCAAGTTTTTTGTGTGAGGGTTTGGGCTGTTCTAATCCTTTATGCCATATTTTTAAACACTTCTGAACACAAGTTTATTTTTTTATTATGAAAACTAAGCTTATAGGTGAAGTCCACCTTTAGCAGTCTGGTGTTAAGTAAAGGGCAGTAATAGGAGGACTAGCTCCGCCTGACCCTTGGCCTTGGAAAATATCTCGGACTTCTAGGTTTGAAGGAATAAGATAAATAAATATGAAGAAATCAGATTACTAGGCTTGTACATCTCCTCACACCAGTACAGCTGAAGCGTCATTTGCATCAAACGTCACATACAACATACATCTGCATTCAAGATTTTTGCACTTGTTGTGTTGTGGTTGCACGTTTATGTTGTAGGAACTGAACTGGGGCCTTGTGTTGTGGCAAAGATTAAACGCCATCGATTTTTAATCTGGTACATCTAGTACAATCTAGTGTACTGAGATGTATTAAGATGTTGAGGAGTTTTGACTAGTTTGAGAGACGTGCAGACACAACAAGCACAACAGCACTCGCATGCTTACATCTAATTAGCGAACTCTTTAGCCCATCCAGATCAGCACTGTTCTGAATTCACTGTTTCTGTGACGTTGTAAAGTCCAGGTTAGCCTGCCTGTTCACACTGACGTTTTAAACCACGTCATAATTTTGTATTTATTTATTTTTTAAATATGGCAGCTCAGCTTCTTTCAGATTTTAAAGAAAATACGTAATGGTAATTATGTATATAATACCCTCTGTTTATACCCACTGTTTCTGTGACGTTGCAAAGTCCAGGTTAGCCTGCCTGTTCACACTGACGTTTTAAACCACGTCATAATTTCATGATAAACAGACCAATAGAAATAGGACAAAGGTTATATACTAATTATTATTAGATACACAAACCTGCTTAGTATCTATAAAGTATCTATAAAGAACCATAGACAAGTGATTCCTCTTGTATGTTTGAAGAACCATCTATCCAAGCTAGCACATGCTACCAAATGTTTCTTTGAGCTGCCATGATTCAATGTAGAACCATTGCTTTTACCTAGGAACCTCTGAAGAACCATGTTTTGAATGCATACTCGTATGCTGTATTTATAATTATTATAATAAATGATCACAATATATTACAGTATGCTTTACTGAACGTATCACAAATCTCGTCAGTAGTTAAAGAACACTGGCTAACACTGTCCTGGAGCCCCAGTTTTGCAGTTTCCAGTTTTTGACACAATTGCAAGATGAATCTATGGCATAATTGGAGATCTAATGTCAAGCAACAAAAAATTAAGTACATAGATAATTACAGGATATTCTAATGAATTATCATTATAGTATAAATACTATACTCTAATACTAAAATATACTATAAATACTATTTGACAGTTTGTGATGTTTTGTTTTTTGCATGTATAGAAGATATTCTTGTACATTGTCGCTGTCTAAATATAATTTTGGCCAGAACTACTGTCTTGCGTTAATAATGTTTGTTTTTTTGTTTTCAAAATTACTTGTTTATAAGTTCTTTTTAATTCCCTGTTAGAGTTGTTATTTGGGGGTTACTTGGGAAGGTAAACTAATGTTCATCTTAAATTTTGTATTTATTTATTATTAAAATATGGCAGCTCAGCTTCTTTCAGATATTAAAGAAAATACGTAATGCTAGTTTTTTTTTTTATAGAAAATACAAAAATATATTTATTTTTAATATCCTGATATTACGATTGGATTTATGCCATATTTAAGCATCCTCAATATGGGCATCACTTCAAAAGACCGGCTAATGCTGAGCCACAGCATGCAGTGGCTCAAGAGGCATAAACTTAAAAACCATCGAATGCAGTAATAATGTGTCTCAGGTTTAGCCCCTTCTTGTTTCCTGTGTGAGGGTGGGAGTCTTTAAACTCGTGTTACAAAGGTATTGAAACCCTAAATGTATGCTAAACTCAGTATATGCCTAAAGGCTGTGACCAAAATGGATCCCTATTCCCTCAGTAGTATTGCATTATATGGTTCACAAAGTTTGAATTGCCCTAAAATATAAGTAGAGATCCATTTCAGCCACAGCTTATGTCTAGCTGCCTACAGTGAATGAGGTTGAAGTAGGTGAGGATTAGGTGAGGCCTGTGATTTTATGCTGAGGGGTGACAGGATATGCTTATGTAACAGTCCACTGTTGCCCTGGAGACCTAAAAAAAAAAAAAAAAAAAAAAACAGCTTTATGGTGAAGCACATGATTTATACCATTTACAGAAAATGAACTGAGGCCTTCAAAGAAAGAACACAGACCCTTAGTGGTGGAGGTTCAAAAAAAGACGGCACTGGACGCCTTGACTGTTTGCATGGCGTTTGGAAATCGGAGGACTACCGAAGTAGTTTGCATGCAATGTAGGGCTCAGTGTCAGAAAGCCGTGTCTCTGTCAGTGGTTGTGGGCTTTGCAGCAGGACAGTGACCCAAGACATACTTTAAAAGGCAGCTGGAAAAGGTTAAAGACAAAGTACTGGAGGCCTCTAAAGTGGCCAGCGATGAGCCCAAATCTAAATCCTGTAGAGCACATGCAGAGAAAACCGAGAACCCTGCACCCTTCATTGGCACCTTTCAGATCTATCCACTAGAGGCTGCCAAACTCCAGCATAATGGTTAATAAAGGGGCAGGGTGTAGTGCAGGGTGTCTGACTCACTCTCTCTTACTCTCTCACTCTCTCTCTCTTCTTTGTTCATTGAGGAACGGCGAAGCTCAGGAGCGATGGCGAAGTTCCTCTCGTGTGCTGTAGTCTTGGTATTCGCTTGGAGTTTAAAAAGTAAGTACTTCATTTCCTCTCGTTGGTCTTAATGTTATGGTGGATTGGTATTCCTGTTAGACAGTCCAGTGAGGACGAATAGACTGAAGTTTATGTCTAGGTGTACTTAGTGAGTCTAAAGGCATCCATGTCCAGACATGTCAATGTAGCCACTGTCCTAAAGGGACTTCCCCCATTCAGTTCAGTGTTTGATGATATTTCAGGGTGTTTCGGTGCAAAATAGTTTGGAACCAGGGGTCACAATAACAGCCAGGGGTCTGGATAATGATGCAATCATGCACCAAGTTAGTCCAGGTCCTCTTTAACTGCCCCACCGCTCTCCTCCTGCCTATACTGTCATGTTACACAGTAGTAGACCACCCCTGACCCTCTTATTATGCAGCTCCATGTGTTTTGTAATGTGGCTTTTGTGTGTCATAGAAGTGGGCTGTGTCACCAGCAGTGGAGCTTCACTCCAAGATAATAAACCGAGTAAGTAGATTTCTTTCTTTTTTATAGTTATTAACTAACTACAGACACTTGTTTCATGTAGAACTGCGCAAAGGTGAAAATTAGGCTGTGGGCTGGACCCGAGCTCTGTTCTTCAGACTAGCTCACCGACAAGATCTCACTAGCTCTTGTTTCTCCTTTTTACTGGATTTATGTTAACCTGCATCTGTTCTGATGAGATCTAATGGAGCTTCTACAGTAAAAGCTCTTATTGCTGAGAGAGTTGGTTTATAGTAATGAGGTGATGAGGAGCCTAAAACTACTGCACAGTACAATGTATCAATGTCCATTCATCTCCTGTGTCCACAAACATTTGTACACAGTGTATTATTAGTATTCCTTCTGGGTAAGACATGTTTTGATTTTCAGACTGCATCCCGGTCACCTGCCAGAACGGCATCGGCACCCTGGAACTGAGTGAGAGCATGGTGGAGGAGCGCAGGGGCTGTCAGCACAGGCTGTACAATGAGGTGAGCGACTGTACTCCACTCTGCACTACACCTGTTTAGTGAGGAAGGTGGAGGATAAGGGGTGTTGAGGGGTTATTGGGATTATCTGGTCAGTAAACAGGATGGAGTTTATTCTCTACTGCTCTTGATTTGCAGACGGGGCATTTTCTGGGTGAAGCTGATCAGTCAGGACTGATGAACCTCTCATGCCAGTCTCACAATTACACCAGACAAGTTACCTGGAAGATCCTCTGTGACGACAAGATGGTAAGAAGTGTGTGTGTGTGTGCTGGGTGTTTGGTCTCTGTTATTGGACTGTTCACTGGTCTGTAGAAGCTGATTACAGTCAGTGCTGGTTCTGGTCTGGTCCGCTCTGCAGTAGCCTGAGTGTGAAAGCGGCCTAAAGTGTTTTCCAGTCTAAACCAGTGATGGACGTTAGTGTGTGTGTGTGTGTGTGTGTGTGTGTGTGTGTGTGTTTCAGATGGATGAGGAGGTCTGTTTCAGAAGTGAGTGACTCTTCTTTCAGTCTCTTTGAAGATTTTCAGTTTTTTAAAGATCAGTTCAGTGTTGAGGAACAGCAGGATGGTGGGAAATGCAGCTTCACACTGTTTAATATTCCTCTGTGGTTTTTGTTTGTAGTTGAAGGCCAAGCTGAAGGACTTTATGATGACCAGCGTAAGTAGAGTTCATTTAATAATACAAATAATAATAACAATAATAATGTACAATACAGTAACACAGTAACAGTTTTACATTCCTAAAAAGCAAAAACATAAACGACAAACGTGACAAATATATTAAAACCTGAATAAAAATGTGCATAAATTACTCAAATAATAAATATGGGGCACAATTAAGTACACATTCACACATTTTCCAACTGAAGGTGCACTATTGAATGGAATTAATACAACAACTATGCAGTAAATGAGCTTATTTACATATATCAGTGATAAGAAATATAGAGGCTGGAAAATAGTAGTATAAACCGAATAAGGCCCGGGCCCTTTAAAGGAGTACTTGCTAACGTATGTGCTAATATTGCTAGAAGTGAATGAAAGTTAGTGGCCACCAGTTCGCATAATGTTATGTACTCGACCTCTGGGTGAGGTGGACCCAGGAACCAGCCAAGTCCGATGCGTCTGTCTAAGGTAGCTGCAATTCTCAGATCTTAAAAGGCTCAAATCTCTACTCTCTCCATTGAATCCACCTCGTGGGGAAGGGACGCACTGCGCAGTGCCGTTTAGCAGCGCATGCTGAACGAAGCAGGCCTGTATACAGGTTCAAGCTTTGGTATGCGTTTACTACCCTTTCTGAAGCTCACTGTGTTCAAGATGAAAATGACCAGGGGCCCTATTGTCGCTGTCTCCAGACGAGCCACCAACCAAGCTTGATTTAGGAGCGTGTCGGTGTGTCTTTGCTATCGTAACGATGGAAAAAGTACACGGCTCGGAACTTGCAAAAGACATGTACTAAATCTCTGGGTGTGTTTTGGACGTGAGGTACAATTAACCAATCAGTGCGCCTCTCACCATTCCCTTTAAGAGCCAGGTGCGGTCTGACTTTGGCAGATTGCTATTTCAGTGGTGTAAAGCATAGAGATGCACCGATCCGATATTAGGATCGATATTGGCCCAGATATTAACAAAATTAGTACATTTATATATCTGTTAATTTGATATATTATATAAAGTAAAGTGCCTTAAGTCTCTCCCACATGCTGAGGTATACAGTTTATTAATTCAGCAATGGTATCAGACTGGTATCGGGTATCAACCGATATGCAAAGTTTATGTATCTGTATCGGTATCGGAACTGAAAAAGCCGGATTAGTGCATCCCTAGTAAAGTGGGGGTGTACAAACGTTGGGCTGCACGCGCCTGTGTTGACAATTAACTGCCAAGATATCAACGAACATCTGACTGTTGACGTCTGCCTAAGTTGTTTTCAGTCTGTGGTTTACCTCCGTTGCCAAGATTTACCTGAACACACCTCATTTCGAGACCACCGCGCCCATCCGCGTAGATATATTCGCAAGCGCCGTTGCTAGTAAATGACGCAGGCAACGAGCATCGGGAGGGTGACCAGAGCACTGTGATGTGCTGAGAAGTTTAGGAGTGATCGGAGTTGTTGAGAGCTGGCACGCGTCCATGACCTAATTGTTCCTGTCCATGATGGATAGTTACTGTTTGAGAGCAGACTGGATTGTTAAGATGATCTCACATATTAATGATAATAATGATGGATGGAATCCATGTCCAAACATCACCATTGTTTGCTCCTAAAAATGACACTTTTTAGTTTACATTTTATAGCTTTGGGCTAGGTATTTAATGTCACAGTCTTCTATATATTTCATAAAGTATTTATTAACGTATATCGAGTGTAATAAACGATAATGTATGACAAACTAAAAAAAAAAAAAAAATCTTATTTTGATTTTGATATGAAAAAAAGTGTCTAATCTTAATCTGATCTCGGCCCCGACCTCAGCCACTCCCATTCTTAGTCCTGACTCCGTCTTAGTCTTGCCCACAACACTACTGCTGGCAACATTAGCATTATTGACTGAACTGTTCCTTTATAACTAACTTAGCAGCTTGATTTAGGGGCGTGTCGGTGTGTCTTTGCTATCGTAACGATGGAAAAAGTATGCCTTGCGTAGCTTCTCTAAATAAATCATTGGTGTGTTTTGGGTGTAACATGCAATAATAAATCCAATCAGCGTGTCTCTCGCCGTTTCCTTTTAAAAGTCAGGTATATCGAGTGTAATAAATGATAATAAATGAAAAACTAAAAAAAATGTCATTTTTCTTGTTTTGATTTTGATATGATAAAAAGTGTCTAATCTTAATCTGATTTTTGCCTCGGCCTCGACCTCAGCCACTCCCATTCTTAGTCCTGACTCAGTCTTAGTCTTGCCCACAACACTACTGCTGGCAACATTAGCATTATTGACTGAACTGTTCCTTTTTAACTAACTGAGCAGCTATATAATTATTTGACCTTTTTTGCTGATGATCTGTTTTTACTTTCAAATGGTTTGCTAGGTAAAAGCCATCTCCAGGAGTACATTTTGTGGATTGTAATCCTGGTTGTGTTTGTAATCATCGCTGTGTTTATCATCGGTGTGCTGATTAGGAACCAAAGGAATGTAAGTAAAACGTGTGACTCCATTGTTTTCGGTGTTGTTGATGGCAGTGCTGATGGTTGCTTGACGTTTAAGCATAATTGCATTGGGCACCCAGATCAAAAGCTAAGCCGGTAAATGCTGCTCCTTTTCTTTTTCAGTCTAAAATCACTCTACAAAACAAAAATAATATTACTGTATTATTTTTGTTAAAATGTAAAAATGTTCATATAAGAAAGTTTACTCTTGAATTTGATGTGTTTTGGAGATCAGTTCACCGTCTACACACTTAACCTGTGTACCTGTGTTCTGTGCAAACTGATGGGGCTGTTCTCTGCTAATCTGGCAGAACGTAGGCTGTTTAAAGGGGTAACTGTTCACAGTCACAGACATTTTGACCAGGGGCTAACATCTAACATCAGCAGTACAGCTCATATAAAAAAGGGGTGCTTAAACATTTGCAGGCTGTAAATCAGGCGCTGGTTACTGTGGTGTGTATATAATTGCTGTGTCATTACCTTACAGACATTCCGTGTATGCGGCCGTAGAGGAAGGCAAGACGGTAAGTAGTATTAATTAAAAAACTAACCTGAAACCCAAACCGTAAAACTGTACACAGTCTAATACTGCTCTTTTTCATCCACTACAGCATTTCTACCAGTTGAAGATGGTCTTCCACCTGCTGGAATGGAGGGACATGAGGAAAATTTGTGAAAGGAGTGAAAGCTTTACTCTCTCATTTCCACTTTCCTTTCTGTCTTTGTTCCATATATATATATATATATATATATATATATATATACTCTCACTGGCCACCTTATTGGAAAGCCCTCCCCTGTAACGCCAGCCTGGTGCTGTAAGTAGTGTCAGAAACTGGTATATACCATGTGTACCACTTGTAAATTAGACTTGTACAGCCAGTGAAGTGGTATGTACAAGTGGGGAAACTTGGGATTCTAGAAGATACATAGGTTTCCAAGCTTTTTACCTTTTCCATGTTATATATATATATATATTCCGTTTTGGTGTTCGATGACAGTAACGTTTAACACGTTACCGTCTCCAACACTGCATTTGAGTGCTCATCGGAATGTTGGAAATATTTTATTGCATCGTGATAACCTTTGTTAACGTGATATGCAGTATGCTTTTCTGAGTATATTATCGATATCAACAGTGTATACACGGTCACGATATTGAGATTAATATTATGAATTATTATAAATGATACCAAAATATTTAATCATAAAAACAGCACATTACAAAAGCTGCATATACCAGATAATTATCCATTTGTTCATGTTTGTGTCAGCCATCCTTTATTAGTGGTCAGTGTCTGACCGCGGAGCCCCGCTCTCAGATGTCTTTTGGTTTTTGGGTGCTGGACCCAAATGAAGGGTTTTCTGTCCACCCTTTTTTATGCGAGTTGTGAAAATTTGCATAAGAAAATCTGGATGGAAGAGTCAGGTATCCTTAAAAAGACAAAACACAAGGTTTAGGTGAGGACGGTTGATTAACCGATAAAGAAGAAATGGATGAGGTCAAAAAGGATGGAGGTCATAAAGTGATCTCTTAATGTATGATGAATGTATTGATTTTGATTGTCTTTTGAACCTGAGAGCAAACTAAACGTCATATTTGATGTTTTTTCAGCTTTAAAATAACGCAGGGTGACATCGTACCGAAGCCACGTTAACATAGAACTATCTGTGCTACTTGTGCAGCTTATGCTACTCATTTACTTTGGTAATATTATGTGACGTTAGGAAAACCCTACTTGTTACAGTGCTAAAAACAAAGCAATGCTATGTCGTACGAATAGCATATGCTATGTCGCTACATTACATTACATTAATCTGCTAATGTTTATTAGCTACAGGGCTTTGTAGTCCACATGTAAAATGGGTTTTATTAGCCTTTATTTACAGTCAGTTGGGAAGAAATGTCTTGGACATTGCTAACATTAGCATGGGCGCCACTAGCATTAACTAGAATCTCCTTTGTTTTGGGTCTTCAGAGATGGAAACACCCATCTCCTGATCTCTGCCTATTCAGGGATCACCACAGAAACCGCGGGGACGCTCTCGCTAGTGGACGTGAATTTGCTCGTAAGCATTCATTAACGGATGTTGTTTCGGTAGGCAGCCAAAGCTAAGCCCTCCAAGCTAAGCCCCTTTTTTTGTAGCAATTGACTACCTTATTTGCCTCCAAACAAATCTCCAATACTCCCAAACCACTACAGTTCCCACAATACCATGCAAACCCAGTGATGGTTCGATATGAATATGAATACTCGAGCCCTATAACCCAAATAATATGTTTATACACAAGCTGTTTTGTGAAAAAACAGCAGTGGATACTTTATACTGGAAAAGGCTAGATGGCTGACTGGGCAGTGGACACTATAGCATTGAAGTTGCAGCATTACAAAGACTCATGAGCTTTACATAGCAACTGCAATAGCAACTGTTTCAGTGGGCCCTATCTTAGCGTTCTTTAGGCGAGCCGTCAACCGCGCACAGCTCAGCTTGATTTAGGGCGTGTCGGTGTGTCTTTGCTATCGTAACTTCGGAAAAAGTTTGACGTCCGCAGCTCGAAACACGCAAATGTATTAAGTCTCTTAATTAATCATGGGTGTGTTTTGGGCGTAACGAGCAATAAATCAATCAGCGTGCCTTTCGCCGTTCTCTTTAAGAGCTAGGTGCGACAGGTCTGACTTTGGCGGATTGCTATTTCAATGGTGGTGTACGAGTGTCGGGCTGCACACGCCTGTGTTGACAACTCACTGCCAAGATAGCAACGAACGTCTTGACTGTTGACGTCTGACGACTGTTTACCATTGCCAAGATTGACCTGAATCTCAGACATGCCTTAGTAACCATATCAACACTTAGTCAAAGCAAAAAACATTGCCATTGTGCCATTGTTGAGCTCTGGAAGCTGATGCAATGACATGCTGTGCCAGAGCGTACACAAATGTTCATTAATCAGTGATATCGCCATGTGTGAGACCATGCTTATCGTATCATATGATACAATATATGATACAATATCTTACTATACAATATTGTCGCTGTCATGCAAAAAAAAAAAAACTTGTATCCAAGAAGGGAATAAAAAAACTTTTTTAATGGAATAAAAGAGTTTTAATGGAAGTCGGTATAAAAAAGTGGAATTTGTAGATTAGACATTTGAAGCATTTCAATTGGTCAATTCCTCATGAAATTGGACACAATGAAAAGGATAACGGTCAGATCCAAATCAAGCCAAAAAGTTCAAAATGGATTCAGAATTGAGAATACACGTTTTTGGCGTGACGGCAACAACATATTAGATTAAATATATATATATATATATAATTATTATTAAATATGAGGTATATGGATATGTTATAGATATATGAATATATTGCAATGCATTCACACAATGTTAAGGGCATTCTATTGTTTAATACAATAGAAAACAGCTAATCAGCATGTGAGGTTGCGTACGCACAGCTAGCTTTACCAGCTAGCTGAACTGCTGGGTATGAACAGCCTTTACTTTTTGGGAGGGCTAAGGTGGTCAGGCTTCTTGCTTTTGCAATGTCACTTTCTGCTGCTTTCTGTATTTAATGGCTTTCTCTGTATTATCATATATCTATATATATCTATATCCATTTATGTGCATTATAATAAAGCACTGAAACTGCCCAGGTAACTGCCTCAGTTTCTTCTGATTAAATCCCTGTGTAGTGGTTGAGGTTGGTTGATGATTTGAAGGGAAAGAACGACTGATCAGGTTCTGTAAGAAATCGAACCTCGAATATCACAGAATTGCTTGTAGTGCTGATAAACATAAGCAGTGTCATCACTGCAGTAGCCACGTGTAGCCTGATGCTAACAACAGGACAGCAGGTAGGTAGCTATTCACTAGCCCTGTGCTGAATAGATAACCAGCACTGTGCTGAACAGCTAGGTAACCAGCACTGTGCTGAATAGATAACCAACACTGTGCTGAATAGCTAGATAACCAGCACTGTGCTGAACAGCTAGATAACCAGCACTGTGCTGAACAGCTAGATAACCAGCACTGTGCTGAATAGATAACCAGCACTGTGCTGAATAGATAACCAACACTGTGCTGCATAGCTAGATAACCAACACTGTGCTGCATAGCTAGATAACCAGCACTGTGCTGAATAGATAACCAACACTGTGCTGAACAGCTAGCTAACCAGCACTGTGCTGCATAGCTAGATAACCAGCACTGTGCTGCATAGCTAGATAACCAGCACTGTGCTGAATAGATAACCAACACTGTGCTGAACAGCTAGATAACCAACACTGTGCTGCATAGCTAGATAACCAGCACTGTGCTGAATAGATAACCAACACTGTGCTGAATAGCTAGATAACCAGCACTGTGCTGAACAGCTAGATAACCAGCACTGTGCTGCATAGCTAGATAACCAGCACTGTGCTGCATAGCTAGATAACCAGCACTGTGCTGAACAGCTAGATAACCAGCACTGTGCTGAACAGCTAGATAACCAGCACTGTGCTGAATAGATAACCAACACTGTGCTGCATAGATAACCAACACTGTGCTGCATAGCTAGATAACCAACACTGTGCTGCATAGCTAGATAACCAGCACTGTGCTGAATAGATAACCAACACTGTGCTGAACAGCTAGATAACCAGCACTGTGCTGCATAGCTAGATAACCAGCACTGTGCTGAATAGATAACCAGCACTGTGCTGAACAGCTAGATAACCAGCACTGTGCTGCATAGCTAGATAACCAGCACTGTGCTGAATAGATAACCAGCACTGTGCTGCATAGCTAGATAACCAACACTGTGCTGAACAGCTAGATAACCAACACTGTGCTGCATAGCTAGATAACCAGCACTGTGCTGAATAGATAACCAGCACTGTGCTGCATAGCTAGATAACCAACACTGTGCTGAATAGATAACCAACACTGTGCTGAACAGCTAGATAACCAACACTGTGCTGCATAGCTAGATAACCAGCACTGTGCTGAATAGATAACCAGCACTGTGCTGCATAGCTAGATAACCAACACTGTGCTGAATAGATAACCAGCACTGTGCTGCATAGCTAGATAACCAGCACTGTGCTGAATAGATAACCAACACTGTGCTGAACAGCTAGCTAACAAGCACTGTGCTAAATAGCTAACCAGCACTGTGCTGAACAGCTAGCTAACAAGCACTGTGCTAAATAGATAACCAGCACTGTGCTGAACAGCTAGCTAACAAGCACTGTGCTAAATAGCTAGATAACCAGCACTGTGCTGAATAGATAACCAACACTGTGCTGAACAGCTAGATAACCAACACTGTGCTGCATAGCTAGATAACCAGCACTGTGCTGAACAGCTAGATAACCAGCACTGTGCTGCATAGCTAGATAACCAGCACTGTGCTGAATAGATAACCAACACTGTGCTGAACAGCTAGATAACCAACACTGTGCTGCATAGCTAGATAACCAGCACTGTGCTGAATAGATAACCAGCACTGTGCTGCATAGCTAGATAACCAGCACTGTGCTGAATAGATAACCAACACTGTGCTGAACAGCTAGCTAACAAACACTGTGCTAAATAGATAACCAGCACTGTGCTGAACAGCTAGATAACCAGCACTGTGCTGAACAGCTAGATAACACTGTGCTAAATAGGTAACCAACACTGTGCTGAACAGCTACCTAACTAAATTTGGACTACAAACATGTCTTGGCTAACTGAGTCTGTGTGAAATTGGGTAAATTAGAGCCGTTCTTGGTTTCAGTATCAATATTGGGACAGAAAAAGTAACAGAGTGGCGTCTCTGATGGCTAACAACGAAAGCTAATGCATAATACACACATTTGAAATGTCAGAGATTAGCAAGACAGAGACCACAGACCTCCAAAGACAGCTAAGAACACTTTCAGTGGGGTCTTTTATCTCGGTGGGGACTGCCCTTATAACCCGAACCTGGGGCAGGTGCAGTGTCATGCACTTGCCTTAACAAGTGCCCTGGTTAGAGAGTGACAGGCCACAGCTAGCTCAATTACACCCTTAAAGCACCACAGCAAACCATTAAGCCTGATCTGTTTGGGCTCATTTAACAGCTGGAGGGAAGCGTGGTCGAGTTTTAGAAGCTGTATAATCATCCTACATATACAGAGGATTAAACGCCTGGGCTGGAGTGCCTGGGTGGATGACAATAGCCTGTGGTCTGAAATTTGGGCGTGGTTTCACACTGCAAATAGGAAACCTTCTCCTTCTAGGATGGAGCAATAATAAACAAATTGCCATCCAGCTGTTTTGTGATAAATGAGCTTTGTGTAGCAAATGCAACATTTCTAAAATGTTCTAAAATGTCTAAAAGTTTAATTAATTAATTTTTTTTTTTTTTTTTTTTTTGTATATTTAACCAACAAATATCAACTTTTTTAGTCTTATGTTACACTTGTGATTTCAGAATGCACCCAGGCCATCTGCCAGAACGGCATCGTCACTCTGGAGCTGAATGAGAGCATGGTGGAGGAGCGCAGGGGCTGTGAGCACGGGCTGTACAATGAGGTGAGCACCTGTGCTCCACTCTGCACTACACCTGTTTAGTGAGGAAGGTGGAGGATGAGGGGTGTTGGGGGTTATTGGGGTCAGTAAACAGGATGGAGTTTATTCTCTACTGCTCTTGATTTGCAGACGGGGCATTTTCTGGGTGAAGCTGATCAGTCAGGACTGAAGAACCGGCCATGCCAGCCTAGTGATGCCAAACTAGTTACCTGGAAGATCAGGTGTGACGACAAGAAGGTAAGAAATGTGGGAGAGTGTGTGTGTGTGTGAAGTGTGAAAGCAGCCTAAAGTGCTCTCCAGTCTAAACCAGTGATGGACGTTAGTGTGTGTGTGTGTGTGTGTCTCTGTTTCAGATGGATGAGGAGGTCTGTTTCAGAAGTGAGTGACTCTTCTTTCAGTCTCTTTGAAGATTTTCAGTTTTTTAAAGATCAGTTCAGTGTTGAGGAACAGCAGGATGGTGGGAAATGCAGCTTCACACTGTTTAATATTCCTCTGTGTTTTTTGATTATAGTTGAAGGCCAAACTGAAGAGGTTTCCAGTGAGCCGCGTAAGTACAGTTAATTTAATATTATTATTATTAATAATAATAATAATAATAAAGAACATTACATTAATACAGTTGTGGGTTGGTTTGTAGTTGAAGGACGTTTTAAAGGGGTTTCTGGTGAGCCGCGTAAGTAGAGTTCATGTAATATAATAATAATAATAAAATATGCTACAATAATACAGTCATACTTTTGGTGTAATGAGAACATATATATATATTGTATGTATATGTGTGTAATTAAATAGTGAATAACAATTGAATAATTACTTTTTAAAATAAGGAATTAATATGGTTGTACATTATTGTAAATACAAATAAATAGATAAACTGTACAATTAATATATATATATATATATATATATAATAACAAATAAAATGCGCCCTGATTTATAAACAGCCTGTAAAAGTGGGAATCGTTGCCTTTTCTAAGACTTGCTTTTGATTGTTTCATTCTTGCATGGGTCCATAGCTAAGTTTGAAACTTGGCAGATTGTGTTGATTACTGTGACTGGGGCTGTGATCCTGGTGCTTGGGGTCCTTCTGCTAAAATTCCGAAAGAAAATTCGGAAGTGTGAGTATAAAATGTGACTGTTTTCAGTGTGTTTTTTTTATGTGTTATGTTATAAACCCTGACCATTACCCATTGGACACACCACCACCTCCCCTTTCAGAAACAGGATTTATATTAGTGTTGCCCAGATACTGTATTGATATCGGCGCCGATATCGGCATTTACACCCAGAATCAGTATCGGTAAAAGAGACCTGGGTGAAGACGTGCTCGTTTGCCGCACACAGCTCGTAAATAAAGATAACAACTAGTTTTATTTGTAATAATGTAATTATGCTGTATTATATCACACACTATATGCCATGTCATAGCTGTCACACAAAAACCACGTGTCTACAGTGACTGTGACTAAGCGTGACTTTCATTTTAATCAATAAATATGAAATGTGAGGTACGCTATATGGACAGAAGTATTGGGACACCTGCTTGTTCATTGTTATTTCTTCTGAAATCAAGGACATTAAAAGGAGTTGATCTTATTTTTGCTGGAGTATCTGTCTCTACTGTCCAGGGAAGAAGGCTTTCTACTAGATTTTGGAGCTGCATTGTCGTGAGGATTTGATTGCACTCCGTGGAAAGATTGGTTAGCGAGGCTAGGAAGTTGGATCGCCACGCCACCTCATCCCCAACTCACCCTGCACTCTTCAGCTCAGCTCTTTTCACCATCATCACCCCCCCCCCCCAAACTATAACTTTTGGTGATTTGGGTTATTTCTAATCTGTAAAACATGTTTTAATGCAGGACATGTCATTAAAATGTGTCTTTCTATCCTTTAAAGCATGGAGTGTTTGCTTTTTTTTGCTTCTAACCCTATTATAATTTGAAGAAAGTTTCCAGGGAGCTCACCACACTCAAACGGGATGTGATTCATGGAGGCCCCACTCAGGACTTAAAGGACCTGATGCAATGTCTTAGTACCAAATACATGTATTGTGTTTCTGAATAGAAACAAACATATATATATATATAAATGACATAATCTAGTGTCCACATGCTGTGAGGCATAAGGAAGTCAGTCTATCCATTCATTGGCTTCATAGGGTCAGTTAGCAGTGTTAGCCTGCAGCTTGCAGAGACCCGGGCTTTAGGCCGTAAGCTTCTCCATCTGCCCTGTGGCCGCTGATACATGCAGAAAGCTATGGCTGCGGGCTGTTGCTAGCGGCTCTATGATGATTTAAACACTTGGAACCACAGAGATTAGCCTGGGCCCTGTGGCTAAAACCAACAGGGAGCCATTTAACTCCAATAGCATCAAAGCTAATGAGATCTATTATTGTGTGCCATTGGCTCCTGACCAAAGTCCCTCGAGTATAATGGGCTTACAGCATGGCGCGTTAAATGGGGGTAATTGAGCGGTGTTAATCTCCACACATTGACCTTAAAGAACCCCCCCCCCTCCATTCCCTTAAGGTTTAGATGTCTAGGTGGTTTAGGTCTATGTACCCATCTGTTGTGTATGGAGGAAAGGATGGATGTAAGGATGTTTACATAGCTTCTTCTCAATCTACCGATGAGCTGCTGAGATGAATCAAAACTAAGCTACTACACAGTATATTTTAGTTTATATTTTCAACATTAGTTCATTTTATTTTTGTATTTATTTATCAATTATCAATGTGTTTTGTTCTTGGCCCTAGTTTTGGTCTATTTTTGTTTGTAATTTATTTGTTTAATTAATTGTCATTATGGCTTTGTTTTATTTGCCTTGGTTTTGGTCTATTTATTTATTTATTTATTTATTTATTTATTTGAATCAGTATGTTGTATTTGGTCATTTTTATTTTAGTACTCCATCCCATTACATCCAAATGAAATATATAACATAGATACATCAGTACAAATCAAACCCCACCCATAACATTAACACGCCTCCTACCCTTAACACTCCACCCTCCTAGTCTCAGGAGGAAGAAAAAACACTCCGATTTAGCTTAGAGACAGAAAAAAATATTAGAAATATATTAATTAATTAGAAATATATTACAAAATATATTAAAATAAAACAAAAATAAAGAATATTGCTTATGTATTCCTGGATTTAAGGAAGACAAGATTTTGTCTACAGAGGAAATCACGACACCTCCATTATCCACATATAAAAGCTGGTGTGGTGGTGGTGGTGGTGGTGGGGGGGGGGGGGGTTAGCAGCAAGGAGAGCTTATATCTTAATCTATTCACCACATTTATTCTGATAACACAGACTTATCTCCCAGTCTAAGGTCAGAAATGTGATATTTTAACTGTAAATACTTTTCCGTTGTTTGTAAACTCTGAAACGGGTCAATTTGACCTACCCCCAACATAACAGCAGGGTTAAAGTTATGCAAATGTTTAAATGGGGAAGCATCCTGTTGCTCAGGTATTCAAATCTGAATGCTTTGGTAGCACCAACAGCTGCTGCTGCAAACAGTTAAGGAAACAAGTGTGTCAAGGTTGTATGATGTGGATGACATATGCTATATGATCCTGACCCCAATCATTGTACTTGAGATTTGGTTGACCGAGGTAAGTGACGCTGAGTATCTCACTTACCATGTTTACTCTGACCCACTTATCAGCCATAACATTAATTCTTCGAGGCATGGACTCCACGAGACCTCCTGTGAGAGTATGCTGTGGTATCTGGCACCACCGACCACAAGCTGTGATCTCGGGCCTCCATGGGTCTCATGGAGGATGGATGGGTCTCTCCTTGGGGCACTTTTGGTGAGTATCGATCGCTGCATACCTGAAAACAACCTGCCTGATGTTTTGGTGGAGATGTTCTGACCCAGTCGTCCAGCCGTCGCAGTTTGGCCCTTGTCAAGTGGCTCAGATTGTCACGCTAATGCAACCCACAACACACCAGTTTCAAGAACCGCACTGGCCTCTTGCTGACTGATATGTAGATCCCACCCCATTGACACATGCCATTCAGCTTCACCCCTCAGTGGTTTAAAGTTATGACATCATTATATATAGTAGGTGGGACTTCCCCATCACAGCCGTATAGAGAGACGAGCTCCAATAGGCCAATAATGGACCCCAGGCTTCCAGCACCGCACTCAGAACCATGGCGGTACATTATCAGAGGCTGAAGGGGCTTGTGTTTGGGCCCTCATGTAGAGTCCCGGCAGGGACGGCCAATACAAGACCTTGACCATCCTTGATTTGGTCTGTTGATCTGTTTGATGTTTCAGATGTTTTGACTAGACTTGGAGGCACAGACACAACTCTCTGCTTTAAAAGATTTTTCTCCTTTGATCTTTTTTATTGATCTTCTAATTAAAGTTAATGTTTATGGCAATAGGAAAAAAAACACTGTCCAGTGTCACTATGGTGGTGGATCGCCAATTGCTAGACCTCCAGTGTCATGAGAGCTATTAGGCAAACCTCATGGGACTTGTTCTTGTTCTGGGAAGCACAGCAGCCTCACACAGCAGGGTACAGGAACTGCTGCTCAATATATTACAATAACTGGGAGGACTGTGTATAAATATATTTACCAGAGGATTTCAAAATATGCAGAATTTCGTGTGTGTGTGTAAATACAGTAGTGAATATAGAACATTGTAAAATTAATAAATAAATAAATTAAATAAATGTAGATATTTTTGTAAAACACACAACAGCTTACAAACACTCAAGGATTCTATATTATAATATTTTAATGCAGAATTATAAATAATGAGAATTATAAAGATATGTTTATGAGCTCGCGGGGCTGAAGAGTATCCGGCGCGCTCGCTAAAAAAAGGGCTACGTGACAGCGCGTGACAGCGGTTAGTTCTCCTCAGAAAATAATTATTTTTAATTCATTTATTTAGTTAATTTTATTTCATTTCTGAGTTTTTAGGTTTAAAGAGAAATATAGAAGCCGGCTGGTCCTGCTGAAGAAGCGATTTTAATGTTTAAACGAAATAATAAAAAAAATAAATAACAGCTGATTTTAATCATAATTATCTGCTGCTGTCTGATCAATACCCCACAATTCCATACATTATCCGATATTACATGTCTGTAATTAAATTATTTAATAGTAATAATAATAATAATAATAATAATAATAATAATTGCAGTTTTTATGTTTACGTTTATGTTTACGTTTATGTTTACGTTTACGTTTATGTTTATGTTTATGTTTACGTCTTACGTTTCTTTTACTGATTTTTAAATGCTCAGAAATATATAATCCCATACGGGAAAAAATAACTTTATTAGTAATAACTATAATAATAATAATTATTATTATTATAACGTTAATTATATATAACGTTTCTTTTACTGATTTTTAAATGCTCAAAAATATATAATCCCATACAGGAAAAAACTATAAACGAAGGTTCGAGTCTATTCTATCATATATACAGTATATATATATATATATATATATATGATAATATAAGTGGGATGCTGGGGGTCTGTGTAGGGGGGGATGTGAATGAGGAGTCCTACCTACTGGGAGGAAAGGAGAAATTCCTGAGGTAAAAAAAACGAAACTCATGAGGCTAAAGCTTAAGCACCATCCACTGAAATTCCAAATATTAGCCCATCAGTCCAAACACTACCCATCCCACATGCACATCTGTATCAATACAATATTTAAATATATGCAGATATATTCATCAGTAACTTTCTGTGGTACTCCAGATGGTTGCTAGGTGGTTTGTGTGGTTCTGGATGGTTGCTATCGGTAACTTGCGTTGGTGGTTGCTAGTTGCTTGATACACTGTTCCAGATGTGTTCTGGAGTGTTTCTCGGCAGTTGCTATGGGGTCGTAGGTGACTGCTAGGGTGTTTTGAAGTTTGACTATGACTATGTCTCTTGGTTGTTAGGAGACTGTTAAGTGGTTGATTGGGTATTGCTCAGGGCATGCTAAGGTGTTGCTAAGCAGTTGCTAAGGTTGGTCCATATGGTGTTCTGGGTGGTTGGTAAGTGGGGTGGTTGCTATTGTTATCTCATTCTAGGTTGTTGCTCGTTAAGTGGTTACTATGACGTCTCTCTTGGCTGACTGTTTTTTGTTAAGTGATCACTTGGGTTTTGCAAGGTGGTTGCTCAGGTGTCGCAGGAGGTGGTTAGGCATCGATAGGTGGATTTCAGAGGGTTGCTCGGTGGTGTTCCAGGTGGCTGTTGTTAGTGCACATGTATCATTTTGACAATCGGCTGCCGCATAGCATTTCATCACTCGTTGCCATGGGTATTGCACAATATGCGGGACATATGTTCTATATATGGTCATTTCCTTTCACAATCTGCTTCGTCATGGTAGGGGTGTTTATTATACTGTTCAGTGGTACGTGCCGAGGTGTGTGTGCATCCCACAGGGAGAAAGCCAGAAACCACAAGGAATCGGAATGGACCGCAGGAATGCTGAACAGCCAGCCCCATATTCATCTCTGTGTCATATTTAATACACACAGCCCTCGCCATGTCTCGTTTAGATGAAGTACATGTGCAATCCTAGATGGTCTCCAATCAGTCCAAACACTACCATCAGTAGAACTAAGGACTGAGGCCCTGTCGCCATAAGTGGCCTTGCTCTCTCCAGGGTGGGTAGATGACCTGGTAGGTGAGGGGGGTAGCTGTGGGTATCTTGTGCAGTTCATGGGTGGCTGATGTTGTCACAACTGTTGTCGTCACAAAGCGGCTTTACATAATTAGTCATTAGTAAAAGACAATAACGAAGAAAAATCAAAGACCCCTAATTAGCAGCCACCGCCGAGAGCTGACAGAGCTGGAGGAAGAAACCTTGGGAGGAACCAAGACTCAGAAAAGGGGGACCCGTCCCGTCCTCCTCTGATCAGAACTATTTATTAATTATTGATAAAAATCACCAAACTATCTGTTATTATACTGTTGATCTGCTCAGGTGAGCAACATATTCATACTCATAATATAATAATCATGGTGTGGTATAACTGATACAGTCATGGCAGTTATGGTAATGAGAGTGATGGTTTGAACATGGTCATTAGACAGGTAGCAGTGGTAGGAGGGGGGGGGGTGTGCAGCTGGTCTGGCATGGGTGGTGCTTCAGATGTTTTTAAAACTGTTACTAGGGCGGTGGCTCTTCCGGCTGCCCTTAGATCTGGTTTAACCTGGTTTCAGCCGGATACGGCGGGACAGTTAAAGGACAGTTCCCACAACATGAAGGAAACGCAGGTTAAATACTCGTAAGGCAGTGCAACGTGCGGTGTGTGTATATATATATATATATATAGAGGCCATTAAACTAATCTCAACCAGGATCATAAGTACAAATTAGGGATGCACCGGTCCGGCTTTTTCAGTTCCGATACCGATACCGATATATAAACTTTGCATATCGGTCGATACCCGATACCAGTCCGATACTATTGCTGAAGTATTAAACCGTATACCTCAGCATGTGTTAGAGACTTAAGGCATCAGGATTGACTTCAACATTATATTATATAATAAAACAAATTAACACACAAATATAAACATATTAAATGTACAAAAAAAAGCTTACAAACAATTATTATATTTTAATGCAGAAAAATTAAAATAATATTAATTAAGAAGGTGGAGGTGAAGGTGGAGGTGAAGGTGGAGGTGAGTTAGACCAGCACTACATTTCTGTCAGGCCTACATGATCATTTGGGATTTATTTATTTGCTCATTTACTGCAGTCTCACACCAACACGTTAAAGTGAAATGATCGGAGCGATCGATCGGCCCTAATGACACCCAGCAGTGACGCAGCACAGGAACTGCTGCTGCGCGCGCTGCTCTTTAACGTCATACAGCGTTTTGGAAATTAATAATAATAATTAATAACAAGTTCAATTAATTACAATAACTGGGAGGACTGTGTATAAATATATTTACCAGAGGATTTTAAAATATGCAGAATTTCGTGTGTGTGTGTAAATACAGTAGTGAATATAGAATATTGTAAAATTAATATATGTAATAAATGTAGATATTTTTGTAAAACACACAACAGCTTACAAACACTCAAGGATTCTATATTATTATATTTTAATGCAGAATTATAAATAATGAGAATTATAAAGATATGTTTATGAGCTCGCGGGGCTGAAGAGTATCCGGCGCGCTCGCTAAAAAAAGGGCTACGTGACAGCGCGTGACAGCGGTTAGTTCTCCTCAGAAAATAATTATTTTTAATTCATTTATTTAGTTAATTTTATTTTATTTCTGAGTTTTTAGGTTTAAAGAGAAATATAGAAGCCGGCTGGTCCTGCTGAAGAAGCGATTTTAATGTTTAAACGAAATAATAATAAAAATAAATAACAGCTGATTTTAATCATAATTATCTGCTGCTGTCTGATCAATACCCCACAATTCCATACATTATCCGATATTACATGTCTGTAATTAAATTCTTTAATAGTAATAATTATAATAATAACAATAATAATAATAATTGCAGTTTTTATGTTTATGTTTATGTTTATGTTTACGTCTTACGTTTCTTTTACTGATTTTTAAATGCTCAAAAATATACAATCCCAAACAGGAAAAAACTATAAACGAAGGTTCGAGTCTATTCTATCATATATACAGTATATATATATATATATATGATAATATAAGTGGGAGGAAAGGAGAAATTACTGAGGTAAAAAAAACGAAACTCACGAGGCTAAAGCTTAAGCACCATCCACTGAAATTCCAAATATTAGCCCATCAGTCCAAACACTACCCATCCCACATGCACATCTGTATCAATACAATATTTAAATATATGCAGATATATTCATCAGTAACTTTCTGTGGTACTCCAGGTGGTTGCTAGGTGGTTTGTGTGGTTCTGGATGGTTGCTATCGGTAACTTGCGTTGGTGGTTGCTAGTTGCTTGATACACTGTTCCAGATGTGTTCTGGAGTGTTTCTCGGCAGTTGCTATGGGGTCGTAGGTGACTGCTAGGGTGTTTTGAAGTTTGACTATGACTATGTCTCTTGGTTGTTAGGAGACTGTTAAGTGGTTGATTGGGTATTGCTCAGGGCATGCTAAGGTGTTGCTAAGCAGTTGCTAAGGTTGGTCCATATGGTGTTCTGGGTGGTTGGTGAGTGGGGTGCTTGCTATTGTTATCTCATTCTATTGAATATTGTTAAGTGTTTGCAATGGTGTCCCATATTGTTGCTAAGGTGTTGCTAGGCAGTTGCTGTGGAATCGCAGGAGGTGGTTAAGGTGTTGCGGATGGATCAATTAGTGGATTCTAGGGGGTTGCTCATGGTTGCTGTGGTGTTCCAGGTGGTTAGGGTGTTGTTAATGGATTCTAGGGGTGGTTGCTGTTGCTGTGTTCCAGGTGGTTGAATATTGTTAAGTGTTTGCTATGGTGTCCCATATTGTTGCTAAGGTGTTGCTAGGCTGCGGAGTTAATTCGGTGTTAAAATCTCACAATCTGTGGGACTTGCTGCCTAAAAGTAGCAGAAAAATAATAATGATACCGAGGATAACTGTAGTGTTGCACACTGAATGATAATACAAGAATATTACAATAAGATCTAAGCCATAAACAGTGATTCCATAATGAATTAATTTATCTACATACACAAACTGGACCCTCACTCACTACAATACACAACCATGGCTCACGGAAAACACACTACGGACAACAACGAAAATATTTCTTTTTAACTCACACATACACTCACATACAGATAAATATGTACATATGTATACATATATATATATATATATATATATATATATATATATATATACATACACACACACACACACACAGACACGCACTATTTCATCTGTGTATATATATTTGTATATTTGTATTTTGTATTTTTTTTGCTTATTTCTATATTTTCATATTTTTATATTTTATTCTTTAACTTAAATGTAACTTATTCTATTTTTATTTATTTTTTATTTGATTTTTCTTTTGCACTTTTGCACTTTACTTCAATAAGTTAAGGTTTAGTTAAGTTTAAATGTAGATTTTTATTGTATAGCTTTGATGTGGGCAGACTGTCATAAAAGCATTTCACTGCAAGTTACACTGTGTATGACTGTATGTGACAAATAAAATTTGATTTGATTTGATTTTGATAACTGTAGTGTTGCACACTGAATGATAATACAAGAATATTACAATAAGATCTAAGCCATAAACAGTGATTCCATAATTAATGATAACCTGTAAAAAAAAGATCTGCTTGATCATAGAGGGGATTTTTCCCACGGCAGGGGGCGTTACTGCAGGTTCCTGCATTTACACACTCTGATGAAACAAGCGGCTGCCACACGAGAAGGAAGCGTGAGCGCGTGCACATCGCTCCTGCTGCTCTCCACACATCAGAGGGACGTTTCAACACCCGAACTTTGGACAACATGCAGATTAAACTGCTAAAAATGCGTAAGTGTTTAATAATAATGCGCATTTAAATAATGTTTAAATGTATGAGAATGACAGAGGAGACGGACTGCTGCAGGGACAGAGCTACCAACACGTTTCCCTCTCGCGCTCGCGCTGCCTCTCGCTCTCTCTCTCTGTGTGTGTGTGTGTGTGTGTGTGTGTGTGTGTGTGTGTGTGTGTGTGTGTGTCATAGCTAACTTTCAGCGGTAAAAGGGAAGCGCGACTAGTTTCCTTTTTCTAGTTTCTTTACTAATATCTGAATCTCAGATGTTCGATATTTCGACGCTCTGTTTACAGGGTGATGGTGATGCTCGCGCGCTGTGATGCCTCGACCTGTGCCGGTGTTCTGTCCAGTTGTGCTACCCCTCCAAAAATCCCTCCCTAGCCACAATGTTGAACGTTTTCCTGCGTTTTTATGTGATAATCCTCTTTATTTCCTCGTGTGCTTCATACATCCCGACCTTACTGTTAATATTTGCTTTAGTGTTAATTAAAAAAAATATTTAAAAAATATTTGGGTGCGTTAATGACCATATTAGGGTGATTAGAAGGTCATTGAAAGGTTGGAAAGTGTTTTTATTTGTGTATTTATTAATTAAAATCGCAGTTTATACTAAATACTAAAATTGTGGTGTCGCGCATGCGCAGATACGCTAGGTAGGACATTTCGATAGGTAGCACAATTAGACGGGACACCGGTGCGGTGGAATCTGATATGTTGTATAGCTGTAGATTAGATTTTTGGTATATACTCTTTGACTCTTTGTAGTAAGTGAAAGATTTAACTTTAGAGATTACAGTATTATTATTATTTATTTATTTGTAATAAATATGTTATAATATTTTATAACGTATAGTTAATAGTTAATTAATACATCATTGGAATAAGTGGGATATATGTATCTATAGTTGATGGTATCATCTGAAGTTAATACTCTTATACGTGGTTGGCGTGGCGTGGTGTGGCGTGGGAGACTGGGGTTCGACAGCAATAGGAGTCCTTGGGCAAGACTCCTAACACTGCATTGGCCCCACCTCTGTAATACGAGTACTACCCTTATTATTGTATTGTATAACTGTGCTGTATCTGTCTAATAAGCTATTTTCCATCTGAACTTGTAAACAAATCAAATCAAGTTTCAGTGAGATGCAAAAAATATATATGCGATGGTTAAATTTGGTCTGTAACGCTTTCCCCTCGCGAATGTAAACAATACAGTGTTCAAAAAGCGGTTGCTATGCTCTGTCCTGTGGTCCAAACGTGGGATCTCCCACCCCCTTCAGACTAACAGGCTTGTGGTTTGTGTCCTGAGATGCTTTGGTGTCACAGGTTACTGCTACAGGGTTGCTTAGTGGTTGCAAAGTGGTCGCTAAGGTGTTGCTTCAGCCTCCCTAATAGCTGCTTTGTCATTCCAGATGGCTGCTATGGTGTTGCTATGGTGCGTCAGGTGGTTTATATGGTACCCTAGGTCCATTGTCATTTTTACAGTCCAAGTATAAAGACCCCATCATGGCATCATGGGACATTGAGGGTAGAGATGGGAACATAGCGGCCTGTTCCTCCTCCCAAACTTCATTTGTTTCGTAACGTCACTTAAAATGTCTCTCTTTTTTTTTTTTTTTCTTCCTCTGTTGTTTTTCGTAGTGGCTGTCATGATCCTGCCGATGCTGACCATGACTGAGGCCAGTCCTGCTTGCAAGAATGAGGACGGCGGCTTTGTTGTAAACGGCATCCAAGCATGTGATGCCTTCACCTGGAAAGTTAACGTAAGTATTTCTTCATTTAAGCGAAAATAAGAACTTCTAGTTGAGGGTGGGCGATATGACGATATTCTATTATATCGTGATCAGTTTTGCTGTCATGATACGCAGTGGTCCAGCGGAGGATCGCTGGTTCGATTCCCGGTCATGCTGCTAGCCATGGGCAGACTGCACAATCCGCCTTGCTCTCTCCAGGGTGGGTAGATGATGCTCTCTCCCCACATTGCTTCGCTGCAGTGCTGCCCGTCACTGGCATCTGCGGGCTGGTGCATTGAAGGACTGCCCTCATTAGTGTCGGGGGCATTGTGTGCGATTGTGAATGGTGGTGGTTGGGGGGGGGGGGGGGGGGTTGTGTGTACAGGTTGGCTAATTGGGCCAAATTAGGGAGAAAATGTTCTGCGCTCGTCAGGCACTAGGGGTATTACAAGACGTAGAACAAGGGAGCTGAAAGATCAGCTGCAGAACCCAGAAGGTGAAACGTGGAACAGACCTGATACTGAGGCTCGCCCATGAACGGTAAGATTAACGTGATCTAGCAGATCGAGGGAGCCTCTCCGACGTCCTCGTGGAATATCGAACCCTGAACTTGACCTTGAACTCGAGCTACTAAGCTCAGGCTTAGAGTTTAGGTTAGGCTTAGGTTGGCTTAGAGTATTTAATTCTCGACAAAGGGTAGCCGGGGCGGGCACAGCAGCGCGGACCTGACAGTACTATATAAACTCTTAAAAAATACAGTGAAAATAATAATGCAAAATAAACTTCCTACAGGTCTGTAAGTCTGAAAATGGAGAATTTTTATACTTATAATTAGTTTTTCTTTATTTTGCTATGAGAAGTACTGTTTCGCATCCTAAGATGACGTCTAAAGTACTGCGAATTACAAACTGCGAATCCACAAACTGACTGGCTAGAAGGACTGCGTAAGTGTTAACATCACACTGAGAAGGTCGTACCTGCTTGATTTCCAGACACACTCTATTTGAGTTGTGTTTGCTGTGTAGTGGCTACAATTAGTATCCGTGTTACTTGCTTCAGTCTTGAAACGGTATTAAAAGGCACTGAATTTGATGTAAAAGTGGCCCAGCAGGGTCACTCATAGGACAGATCAATGCACCTGAGCAGTTTAGGGACTGTGCAGATGCTTATCCACTGTGAACGTTACCTGTAACACTGTGAATGTGCTGTTTCTGTGTTTGTTTAGGACAAAACGGTGGCAAATGAACAAACTTCCAACAAGACTTTAGTTAAGAGCCATGGATGTTCCAACATTACTTTTCACAGCTGTGTAAAAAATGTCACTTTCGTCTGCAACACGGTGAGTACTGACATAAAGGTGCCATAGAATACACTTACGGAGAGAGTTTAGGCTGCTGATTGGTGTATGAGACTTTGGTTGGGGTGAAAAATATGCTCAGGTGCAGTGTTACACGCCTATTTACCACCCTGTTATTTTACCTCTGAATGAAACGCACTGATTCTCCTTTGATGAGTTCTGCTGTTATTGGCTGCGTAGCCTAGCCTAGCAATGAAGACAGTAACAAGAACTTTGATGTAATTATTCTCCAGTGTTTCTGGATGGCGCGGGGCGTGGTTAGGTAGCCGAAGAGATTGTAGCAGGGTCTGGGAGGGTTAGCTTTTAGCCTTTCCAGAAGTAGCCATTGAGGTTTTCTAGGAGGAACAAGAGGTGTTTGAGGTTCACGGTTTGTCACTTTCATGTTCTGGACTCTCAATTTTCTATTATTACAATGGTATGCAAAAGTTTGGGCATCCTGGCAAATTTTATATATTTCATTCTAATATTAAAGTTTGACCGTAGCTCTTGATTTTGCTTAATTTGTATTGGTTATAATTCATTAAACTTCTTTTAATTGTTTTTTTTTTTAAGCCTGTAAAGTTAAACTTCAGTTGTGGAGGTAAGTCACTATTCATTTTAGTTATTCAACTCTTCATATTATGTTTTATGTTGTATCTTAATCTGTAATAAACGATATAAAAATGTTTTCCCTCCTGTTACAGATTGGTGTCCCCCCACATCTGGTGAGTGTTTTTCTTAAGTATCTTCCTCACTTTTAAACTCTGCTAGTGAGAAGCCTGTGTTTGTAGTAGGTACAGTGCCAGTGATACGTCGGGCTAAGTGTGCTGCCGGGTAATCGATTTCAGTGTCGTCACTGTTTCTGATAAGACCTAGCAGCTCAGTTATGTGTACCAGTTAAGGGACCAGTGGGGATACAGATTGCCCAGTGCTTTGATGCCCTAGTAGTGGCTATGAGAAGCTGCTGTAACCCGGTGGCTGAGAAAACAATCCAGAAGCAGCACATCAACATTGAGACAAAAGTATTTGGACACCCGCTCATTCATGGTGTCTTCTAAAACCAAAGGTATTAAAAAGAGCTTATCCTGCCTTTGTTGGAGTAACTGTCTCTGCTGTCCAGGGAAGGCTTTTGGAGCATTGTTGTAAGGATTTGCGCAATGAGATCAGGGTGTTGGCTGTTCACCACCCCACCTCATCCATCCCCAACTCCCCAACTTAACCCAAAAGTCTTGGATGTAGCACCATCCATCATTCCAGAGAACACAGTTCTTCCACAGTTGCTCCACAGCCTTTAATACTGTGGGGCTTTATACCCCTCTACTAGCCCACGCCTGGCATTAGGCAGCATGGTGCCAATAGGTTCATGTTCATGTGCTCCAGAGAGTCCTATTCTATTGACAGTACTTCTCTACAGGAACCAGACAAGCGGTGTGTGTGTATGTGCATGCATTAGAAGGGGTCCACAAACTTTTACATATAGTGTATGTATATGTTGCGGGCCCTGGTTACGTTGCAAGTTCATGTCTCAGCTCTTATTGGTGGGGGTGGGGCTAAGTAATATTAATGGGACAAGATGGTTAACCCAAGGTATTTTTTCATCATATAGACAAGGTCTTGAGAAACCGCAACACCACCCCTAATGGTAAAGCTCTGTCTGTCTACGCCATCATCACCAGCATCATCAGTGTCATCTGCGTCATGGTTATCACCACTGCCATCGTTGAGGGACGCTTTTAAAGGGTAAAATGTACATCATTAGCCTGTGCAAATACCATAAACTTGTATGACCTTTATTAGGAAGCCTGGGACCGTCCTAAACCTTTTTCACTGTGTGTGTGTGTGCAGGTGCTTTCGGGGTGAGAACTCCAACATTTAACTGCATCCCAACAAAGCAACACGACCCTAACGAAGCCAGTATGTGTCTCTGGCTCTCAATCAAAGGCCTGTCGTGAAGAGTTCGCGGTGGAGTGGCAGCAACAGCGATGGATACAGAACTGTTAGTTAACACAGACAAAGTGTGGAATGGCTTAGTCGTATTGGGATTTAATTATTTAGGGGCCAAGACAGCTAAATCAAGGCTGTATATTTCCACTTGTCACAAGGTCAAGTAAGGTCATACTACAGCACCCATAGAAAAGAGAAGTTAGAGGACCTGGTCAGTGGCTTAACGATAGCCCAGTCCCAAATGGCACACTTGAGGTCCTGTAGTCCTCATGTCTCATTTCACGTTCTGCCGATCTAAGGGGTGTTCATGAGCACCTTCTGTGTGCCCTTATTAAGTCCTATTAAGGCAATGACCTCTACAAAGTGGACTCAGTGGCGCCCTATTAGCTACAGTTCCCTTTTAACAGCAGCTATGACCAATCTGTGTTGCTGACATCACCTGTGTGCAGACTTTGCAGGAGGACCACAGGACTTGGGGAACCATTTGGACCTAGGCTAGTGGCAGCTTAGCAGACCTGGGTATACTTTTCTATATAAAGTGAATTGGCCAGTTCTTTTAACTGTGTCAAAATCTCTTAAATGAATGGACCAATAGAAACAAAATCTGTTTACATTGACTTTCATTAAAAGTTAAGATGATTTGTACTTCTGTAAAGCTGCCATTTTAAAAAAGGTTTTTTGCAACATTCCCCTGACCTTGATTGACCTTGTGAACTTTTTAAAGACCATTTAAGACATTTTTAGAGCACTGGGGAAATCACCTGACCGTGACCCAAGTCAAATTTTAAAAAAGAGGAGGCTGTGTGTGTTAGAGTAGAAGATCATAAATTTAAGTACATAAGACAAATTTTACAAAATGAATGCACAGTCCCTTCAGTTTAAATCATGTCTTGAAATTAAAAAAGTAAAAAATCTTGTTTTTTAATGTATTTTTCTTTTTTAAATCAATGCAAAAAAATATGATTAAATACATTAATAAAATAAGTAAACTCATTTGTGTTTGTTTACGTTTGTGTTTCGGTATTTTTAGACTGTGGCCAATCGGCTGTGGCGGAAAGCAGTTTGACCAATGGTTGATGTATAGATGCAGGTACATGTAGACCAATAGTGACGGTGGGAAGGCGGGACTTAAGCCTACGGGCTTCATGCAGCCGTCGTGTGCTATCTGAAGTATGCTAGCTAAATACATTATAGTCATGAATTACAAAATATTAGTTAGGAATTAACTAATACTGGGGGGTAGGATGTAAATAAAGAAATGTCTGAGAAAAGAGGACGTCTGGACACCCTAACGTTGACCAACACAGCTGTATGTGCTTGGGTTGCCAGATCCTCCCCGCCAGTGTTAGTGTTCACTACTAAGGCCGGTTGTTTGCATGGCCTGTTCTCCAAGCCGGTTGACCAGCATGACCAAAATCTAAGGCAGGATCTACATTCAGCCCTGGACCTCTGTTTAGACTACAGTCCACCACAACCACAGTCTGGTCAGCCATCAGACATCCGGAGACCTCCAACCTCCAGCAGAGGACACACTAATGTACTCTACCCAGCTATTAGTATTTTTTAGGTGGCCCCCATCCACATTTATCCAGATTGTAGATGTATTTTTATATATATTAAATATTTAATATAATTATATACTCTATTCTGTCCTTTTGTCCTGTGAATAGATGTCCAAGAAGAGGGCCCCAGATAGCGAGCGTATATCAGGCTACTCCTGAATCCTGTATCCCGCTTGGACAGAGAGTATGCACTCCAGCGAGACAGTGTCAGGGAGAGAGAGGGGCGAATGTGCATGCCCATAGCAAGCACCAGACAGCGGCATACACAATGTTGGTCAAGAGCTGGTTAACCAGCTTGCTCACCAGTATCAGGTATGTTTTCGGCTGGATGACCAGCTGTTAAACCACCCTGACCATCTGAGACCAGCTCAGGGCATCGGAAACCTGCTACCAGCTGGTTCAGCAGAGCTCTCTCATTGTCTCTCACTTACTCAGTCCGCTGAAGCTTGTGGACAAACCCCAGAGATGGAGGAGTGATGATCAGCATAATGATGAGTACGCAGTTCTTTCATTTTTCATCTTATCAGAGCGCCGGACTGATCCCATACACAGCCTGGCCGTTCAAGTGTTTGATGGCGGGTAGAACCACAAACCGTGCTCTGCAAAGAGAGGTTCTCAGAAGCAAATCACGTCATCAGACTTGAGATACAGCAGTGAGGGTTTCCTGTGAGAGTTCTTTTTTGTTCTGTGGTGAAGGTAGAGAAGGAAAAGGATGGTCTAACTGTCAGAGGGTTTATTAGATCATCAGAAGTCGTGCACTGAGACTAAGAAAGGGGATGTTTAGAGAGTGAGGGCTGCAGTGGGTCTTTCCACATGATTTAATAAAGCGTAGGAGACCCACCCTTCCACACCTCTTCTGGGACACTCCTCTAAATGATTGAATTCAGGTCTGTTTAATTTTGTCCCATTGCCACAGGGGTATAAGGTCAAGCACCTAGCCATGCAGTTCAGCTGCAAGTCAGCTGTTTAGAACCACCGTAAAGGCCGCGTTGCAGAGCAGGGTCGCCGAGTGCTGAGCTTAGGGCATCGTGCACGAGTGTGCAAGCTCCAGTTTCCGTTCCAAGCTTAGGTGAAGGAAAATCTTAATGCTTCAGGAAAAAAAGGACATATTGGACACTTGTACGCTTCCAACCTTGTGGAAGCAGCTTGGGGAAGGCCCTTTTTGGTCCAACATGACTGACCATGCCCCAGTGCACAAAGCAAGGCCTCAAAAGCAGTGCTTATAACTGTAGTGTGAATTGGCAGCGATAACATGCATGCATGCATGCAAAAACAGCCTCTTTTGAAGAGCTGAGCTGGGGGTTTACCAGAATGTGAGGCACTGTCTGAGGAAATCCCAGCGTTTCACTTGCTGCTTTAGCGTCTGTTTAATAATAAAGTACCTAATATGCTATTACCATGCAAGAACCTGCAGCAGCAGGACCTCACAAAGCATGTGCATGCATTCACCAAATGAGAGGTCACATAAGTCCCTTTCAGACATGCATGGTAGTGAACGGATCTCCAGCTGCAAGTTACGCTTGCCAAAGGGTAACCCCCTTTCGGGAAATGGTCCAGACCTGATTTTCTAGTGTGTTCCAGGGTTCCAGTGTAAACAACAAAGACGGTTTATCACTTAAAAGTTGTAAAATTCATTTCATTAAATTTTCTTAAATCAGTTAATGCAGTTAAAAAGCATATAAGCTGTGCATAGCACATACAGTGGAATGCAAAAGTCTGGCCACCCTCTGTTAAAATGTCTGTTACTGTGAATAGCTGAGTGAGTGGAAGAAGCGCTGATGCACACAGAATTGGCACGGTGAAGACTTTGGGTCTGGAGTGGTGGTGTGCTGTTCTGCTGTACGGCGAAAAAAAGCTTCTGAAGTTTCCACAGGAAGCCTCATGCATCGTGGAAAAAAGTCCCCTGAAGCAAAGATATGATTTGGGGAAAAAAAGGGAGCAGAATTTAATGAAAAGAACACCTCTCCTGTTGGGTTTGTGTTGCAGGCAGTGGCACTGGACACTGAACATTTCACTGGTGCAGGGAAAATGAGTTTAATGAAATACCAGCAAATTATGGAAGCAAACAAACGTCTGAGGGGACGTGAGGGGAGGAAAAAAAAGCTGAAAAGGAAAAGAGGACAAGCTTCTACGGCCGGATAAAGATCCTACATGCTCCACAATGCCTCCCTCAAGAGGTGCAAGCTGATGGTTTTGCCTTGGCCCTCACAGTCCCATGACCTAAACATCATCAAACATCTGTGGATAGACCTCAGAAGAACAGAGCAGCAAGACGACCCCAAAAATGCCATATATATATATATATATACCTTTAAACTATACACACATGTTCAGGGAATAGAGATCCCTCAATGTAAAAATACAATGTGCAATACAATACCCCACCAGTCATACTGAAGTCACCACTGGAGTCATACAGTCACCAGTAGTTCCCCCCTTTTTTATCTAAACATCCTGTCATGCCAATGTGAACTCATTTAAAAACAATCATGTCTTTTGTTGGATGTATTTCAAGTGTCTGCAGGTAGAGTAGCGATGCCTGATCCTTAAGCACTGGTACTGAGGACAGATCCTTTTGACAGTATGTGTATAATGATTTTTTTTTGTGCTCTTCTAGATCATCTTTGGTGATGTTCTGGCTGTGTTTGAGCACCCTCCTCATCATCATCATTGGTATTATCCGGTGGAGTCTAAATAAGCAGTAAAGGTAAGTGGCACACATTTTATTTTAGCCTAGTCTAGCTAGTCCAGATAAACCTGTTAAGCTCCTCTGAACACCTGGTGGTTTCTGGCTAGAGCTTCTCTGCCAATTTGCATTGCTTTGCATGTAATTACTAATCTGCAATCCTTGCTAGCTGAATGTCACATAGCCTAAGAGATAAAGCCCTTAAGATAGCTATATTTGTCTGACAGAGATGATATCTGGCTCTAGCTAGCAGAAAGTTTGGGGGACTTTAAGGGAGCATCTGCAGAACGAGTGGTATGGGGACGAGCAGTGTTTGGGTGCAGGTCTAAACTACATACAGTTCACAGATTAGTTCCATAAATAGCGTTAAGCCTAATAACTGCAGACGTTTAGGGCTCACGGGAATAAAATACAGGTCAGTCATCATCATCATCTATTATAACCAAATACCGGCTGCTACTATTCTGCAGTTAGTTAGCAAGAGCTGTGTTTTTTAAGGATTGTGAAACTGGGTGGGCTGGGTGACTCCATGGAAAATCTTAGTACTGACTGTGAGGGATACACACAATAGACACTCTTTAAGTCAAGTCAAGTCAAGTCAAGTGGGTTTTATTGTCATTTCAACTACATACAGAGTACACAGTGAAACGAAACAACGTTCCTCCAGGACCATGGTGCAACTATAGAGAATAATAAATAATTGTTGTCTGAACTCAACCAGTGGCTGTGTTTAGTTGTGGTTGTGAGCTAGGCCTGGTCTTCACGGTATTAGCTTAGCTTTGAGGTTTTAGGTTTAAGTCTAGTTATGTGCCATTTGGACCTGCATTCAGTTATTTATCCTTTCGCATGACACGGTGCGTGTTTCCGAGAACATGTCGGACCGCTGATGGACTAATCTAGCATTTTTATCTGGTATTATTTTGTATTTTTTTATATTATTTTTTTATTATTTTAGGTATTTTGTTTCTTTTTGTAAGAAGTTGTTGCCTTATCTTTTGACGTTTTTACATGACATCACAGAAATGTGACACATCAAAATAAAAACAAGGTTTATTTGTCATCTTCATGCAACATGTCTGAACATTTCATGCAGCGAAATGCTTGTGGCGAGGCTCAGGTAATCAGTATACAGCAGGATAGAACTAAACACACAGAGCTTAAGATACTGAATATGCAGAACTATACACTATACAATACACACACTTGTATATGGAACTCTCAACTATCTGCAGTCATCATTGATCTCATTGAAGCATTGATGAATTGATGCATTATCAAACAAGTAAGAGACAAAACAAATGTCTCAAATATGTCAATTATAAGAGAAAATACATGTAAACAAGCCATAACCTAGGTGGCAGCTAGCAGCCATCTAGGTTATCATATTAGCTATGGGATACCAGGGAGCAGCTACAGGGTTCAAACCACAGAGACAACTAAAAACGGACAAAAATGGAGATACGTGTTTTTTTCCCCCACTGGACAGCAGCGATATGGTAAAAACAGGACGTCTGGGTAATATAAGTGTGTAAAGATGTGGATTACTGCACCTTTACAGTCTGTAAATCACTTGGAGGGGCGTAGGTGTTACGGCAGTGCCCATAGTGTGTGCCCAAGTGTTTTCAGGGGGCCTCAGTTTTACAGTATGTTCAGAGTATTGAGTATTGAAGACTTATGCAAATGACCCCCAACAGCTTTTTTTTAGCCTAATCCATATCCACTGCTTTTGTTGTGTATGCTAGTTTGGTCACACTGTTTTTTTTTCTTTACAGAGTTTGGAGGAGAGTTAGGCTTTAAAAGTCCACCGAGAGCAGAGAGATACAGGCAGGGTGTCTAGAGGCAAAACAGTGCACAGAAGCTGGACCTTTCCAGGTTTCCCACGGTTTTACCTCATCGCCAACATTACACAACAATACACCAGAAAATGCCACTGAACTCCGAGCATGTAAGTCTCTCATAGTGATAGTATATAAGGTGCATAATTGGTACATCAGCCCATGCGCACATTTCGTCACTAGCCTTTAACGTAGGTATGGTTCTCTGCGCACTGTAAAACAGCCTAGTGACTTACCACAGATATAAGACCCAGGTACAGCTAACCTGGGTAACAGTTCGGTACCTCCATCAGCCTGGTTAGGTTGAAGGTAGTGTGGATGGATCCTATATTCCCGTCCATTTCCAATAATCCTGAGGTTGGGTCCTGCTGTGGTCATGTGAGAGGAGAGAGACGGACCGATGTAGCCGTATATCCTGTTGAGAAAAGAAATATTTTTTACAAAAGTGCTTCGCTATTTACTCAAGAATAACCTCAGCTAGTTTGAATAGACTAAAAATGTAATGATCCTCTAACCTTAGACACTAAACACAAGTCAATATGGAGACCATAGTACTCTCCTATTCGTCCAAGTACTCTCGGAAGATGTGTTTCCACAGATGGATTTGAAGACAGCGAGCAACTGTTCGGACACCCAGGGGAATTTACCAGCTGCCAAACAGATGGATGCAGTGCATTTAGCTTCCGTACTTCCTAGTAATCAATGTGGCTGGTTTCCCAGATGACAGTTGGCAGTTCATCTTCAGGAAACGTTGTGAAATATGTGGGGCAGTGGTGATTCCCGGGCTCGGCAAGCTGCCACTGTTGGGCCCTTTACCCTCTCTGTGTCCCGGGCGCTGGAGTTGGCTGCCCACTGCTCTGGTTGTGTGTGTGTACTCACTAGCCCTAGTTCACTAGTGTGTGTGTGTGTGTGTGTATGAGTGTGTGTTCGCTACCACAGATGGGTTAAATGCGGAGGACCCATACATGCACCTTTACCTTTATATAGGTGGTTGAGGGTTGTTTATTTATTTATTTATTTATTTATTTATATATATATATATATATTTTTTTTTTTTGAGAATACGAATCGATCTTGATTTTTGAGGAATATCAATTTCTTATATTATTTTTTTCTAAGGCATTAAGACACTTTCGTGAATATGGCCCCAGCTTCTTCAATGAGCGCCAACATAACTGTGTTAGATAAACGTAGTGAAATCATTTGGAATTTTGTTAATCTTGGAATAATTAAAACTAGGGATGCACCGATCCTACTTTTTCTGATCCGATACCAGGACTGATACGTAAACTTTGCGCGTCAGCTGATACCCGATACCGATCCGATACCACTGTTGAATTAATAAACCAGATACATCACCATGTGGGCGAGACCTAAAGCTACAGGACAGACCGGTGGGTGGGCCACTGCCTAGCCGCCTTGTCCTAGCTTTTGGACACTGACTCAGACCTTTCATTACTAAGTAGAGTAATTCTAGACTTCTAAGGGCTGAGTTTCCAGAAAGGCAAGGACCCAAACCACTTGAATCATGAGATAAAGGAAGAAGGCAAACCACTTGCAAAAGGGAAACACCAGCAACTCCTGGACTATTTTGATGAATGTGGGGTTGAGGAACATCAAATCAACCATAGGCTGCTTTGTCCACTACAAACAAACGGCCAATTAAATCCCACAGTTCCAACACAGAACTTCTTCATTGGTTAAAAAGAATATATAATAATAATAATAATAATAATAATAATAATAATAATAATAATCCACCTTAAAACAGACACAGTGTCTGCCCAGGAATTTCCCATCCTCCTATTCTGCTATACTTTCTGCAGGCAGACCACTTTACACAGTATAGGGCCTTATACTGATCAGCCATAACATTAAAACCAACTGTCAACTGTCAGACATGGACTCCACAGGGCCTCTGAATGTGTCCTGTGCTATCTGAGCACCAAGACCAGAACATTAGCAGCAGATCCTTTAAGTCCTGTGAGTTGTGAGTTGAGGTGGGGCTTGCATGAGAATCACTGAGCATCACTTTGAGCATTGTCATTTTCACTGGCATTGGCATTGTCATTCTTTACCATCAGTAAGTGTCATACAGTCACTAATACTTTCACTGATCTTCTGAATAACCAGTCATGACAATCAGAACCCACTTACATTACATATTTACATCTACACATACAGTAGGTAGTCCAATGGCTAAAGTCATTTTACCCTGGGTACTATTTTTTCTCGTTGGAGTCGCCCAGCTGATGACAGTCCAGCAGCGCAGACACTAATTACACTTGGAAATCCTTACAAAACATTCTTGTTACGTTCATAAAAGGCTGGGCTGGAAAGGACCATTGTGCCGCTGTAAACCAGCCAAGAAAAGCAGAGCTTCTTTCCACCCTATACCCCCCCTTTAAGCCCTTTAAGCCCTTCAAGCCCTTCATGAATGGAAACTATTTTTTTCTGTTGGGAAATAACAGGGTGGTAAATTGGCTAGTTAAGCTATATATGAGTATCTTTCTCACCCTAAATAAAGTTACATACTTACTGTTTATACATCAAATGATAAATCTTATACTCAGATGAGCACTTCTGTCACCTTTACGACCTAGCTTAGGAGATCAGCCCTTGAGCTTTTAAAATAGAGTATTTTATCAAGCCAAGAAAAAAATTAATAATAATATCTGACTGTTTCACTGTTACCCTCTGTTTTCGACCGTCATCTACATTACATAGCATTACAGCACCACTACTAGTGTTCTTAATATTTCAGCCTGTTACCAGCCTCTTATTGTACAAACTGTACACTGTTGTTTACCACAGGGTGTGACAGCAGTGCATTAGCATTTACACTTTCCCCACAGAGAAAAGCAACCCTTTACCTGCATTTCCTAATATGGGCATGACTTCAATACAGTATTAAATATTAAATTATTTTATATTATACTATCTCAAAGTATTTACTCAAGTAGTTACTCAACCGACAGCTCATTTACTCTTAGCTTAATGGAATAAAGAGTGTATTAACGCTCACCGCAGTATAAGTGGTAATTTCACTTGAGAAAGGGACTTCCCTCACTTGCACGCAGACAAAAAAAACAACATAGCAGCCTCCAGCATTGACACACAGACACACATTGTTGCTGTCAAGGGACCACACCTTGACCAAATATGGCTTTGAATCTTTGAAGTGTTTGTGTGGGCAAGAGAGAGAAGACACACAAACAATGCAAAGCCAGTATGAGCAATAATCTGTACTGTGATTAATAACAGTTTCAGAATATCATCTGACGTAAATCATACATTCGGTAGATGCAGGATTCAGAGGATTGCAGGAAGTAAAACACTCTGAACGTGCCCGTGAATAAAGATTACACTGACTGGAAACACCAAGGCTGTGTGAAGGCTCGTGACTCATCCAGTTTTAATGTACATGCTTAACCTATTTATAGATCAGGCCTTGGCTTTTCTAGAGGCCTAAACCAGCCCACATGTGCAATTAAGAATCAGTTTGCAATAATCTGTAAATAATCTGTAAATAATATTGTTATTGGTTTTTACTTCTATTATTTATATTGTGTATATATTGCTAATTTATCTACGTTTTTGCATCTGAGTGTCTTGCTATCCCTTGCTATCTGCTGTGGCACTGAGAATTTCCCCACTGTGGGACTAATAAAGGATTATGTTGTCTTATCTCATCTGATCCAGGGGACATGGAGGAACCTCCAAAGAACCTTTTTCTTCTAAAAAACTTTTCTTGAAGGTTCCTCAAAGCACCTTAAGCGCAGCCACTACAGTTTCAAACTGAAGAACCTTCAAAAGTTCCTTGACAATGCGGTACGTAAGTACAATGTTCATGTTTACAGTCCTAGAAAACAAAGCTATGCAACAGCTTCACACGCAGCTTCTATGTAGATATTCATTCGCTCATTAATCATCTTATCTGCTCCTTCCTGGCCAGGGGCGTGGTGGGTCCAGACCTTATCCAGAAAGACTGGATAGGTGGCAAAGCAGGAATGCCTCTGGAGAGGGTGCCAGTCTGTCACAGGGTATCTCACACACCCATTCTCTCACACCTAGGGGCAATTTAGCAACACACACAGGGGAAAGCACACCAAGCTTCCAGTTAGCTGGAACACGGTCCGTAATGTGCTGAGTAACCTGACAAACAGACTCCTAGAGAAAACCATTACTTCCAGTGCTTCTGCAAGCTATTGATTTGTGGGGTGTTCAATTTTTTCACATCTGGCTTTTCCATTTTGGCCTCACAATGACTCTGTGGAATCTGTGGAGTTAAGACCTGCTAAAGACCAGATGTTTTTATTTTCTTTGTTAATTTTTTTATGTCCTCTTTTAGTGAAAACATGGAATTCAAAGAGGATGTACATTGTTTTTCACATTTGATTTAACTTCTGAGATGAAACTGTGGCCCATTCATCCCACAACGCGCGCCTGGAGAACCAAGGCAGTTGTGACTGATGTCTTTCATATTCTCAAATTTTGCTTTCATATTGCTGTACATCCCGAGAACTGCTGGACTTAAACCATCTTGCCATCTCCTTTGAGAACTCACTGGTCACTCCATCTACAGGAGCTCAAAGCCTTGGTGAAGTGATGGATGATCAGTTATCGTTCTCAAGCCATGTTGCAAAAGTAACTCGGTCATGCTGATTTCTCCTGTACAACATCCGGAGAATCCGACCCTTCCTCTCTAGAGAGTCGCCCAGGTGCTCATTCAGTCTCTCATCACTTCAAGACCTGACTACTGCAGCTCTCTTCTGGCTGGTGCTCCCTCTGCGCACCATCAGACCCCTGCAACTTATCTTATAACTTATGCAGCGGCACGGGTCGTCTTCAACGTTCCTAAATTCAGTCATGTCACTCCATTGCTGCGTTCTCTTCACTGGCTTCCTGTAGCTGCTGCCCTCATTAGGTTCAAACCCCTGACTCTGGCCTACAAAGCCCTAAAAGGACCAGCCAGCCCCTCCGGACTTGATGGCGATGGTCAAAAGCGATCCACACCAAGAGCCCTTCCAGCTTCAAGTACGGCTCGGCTGGGTGTCCGAACGGCAGAGTCCAACGCTCGCTGTCTTCAAACCCAGACTGAAGACCCTCCTCTTCTGAGAGGACTTGGGTGAATAGCAGAGTGGTCTCCTTACTGACTTGTGTTTAGTAGAGTCTAAACTTAGAGGATCTTTAAATTTTTAGCTTTTTCAAACTAGCTGAGGTTTTTCTTGAGTAAATAGCAAAGTACTTTTGTAAGTCGCTCTGGAGAAGAGCATCTGCTAAATGCCTTAAATGTAAATATTATAAACCACAAACTTATATAAAGTCCTACATAAATGCATTAAAAAATATCATGATATACCATGAAACCACCCATGCCAAAGCCTCACAGCTTCTATCTAGAGAATCGAACTATTTACAAACCTCCAATGCTCAACAAAATCCCCCTGAAACAGTAAGGTATTATTTCCTGCCACATCATAACAAGTGACTGTGAAAAATGTTTCAGCGCAGGCTTCAGAAAAGTGACCCTGCCCCCATTTCCTTTCTGTAATATGAGAAATATGAAACAATACAGCACAGTACACTCATTTATCACATGGCCCCATTTATTGGTGTGGGAAATGCTGAAAGGGTTCTTTACCTGGTTAAAGGGGTTATTCAGACTGGTGGAAAACGTTTACTTTGTAGACGGTTCTGCACAGCACCAAAAAGGGTTCTACTAATGGCCCTTTTTGCAAAAGCACACAGAACCCTGTTTGTTGTTGTCGTCAGTTACTCAGGCCGGCCTTTGGCTGGGCTTCGCCTGGGGCCTAATGCCGGAAAGGGGAAAGTGAGCAGATATCTGTGCTAGGCTAAAACGGTCCCTAGCTGACCAGGTTTACCACCTCTACAACGCTGCGGGATCTGGAATCAGCACTAGGGCGCTAGGGGTGTCGCGGTGCTTACGGAATCGCTGATTAATCAATAGTTGAACCGCAACAGTGTGGAATACGTTTTACAGTGCTAACTCCCTCTGATGGCAGAGCTGCAGTGAAAACACACAGACCAAGCAGCTGTCCGTCAAATGAAAAAAAAAAGAGTTAAAATACATAATATATAAATAAATAAATGAAATAAAAGTCACTAATACAGACCATGTCAAAATAAGTCACTAATACAAACAAGTTAACAGACCACGTCAAAATAAGTCACTAATACAAACAAGTAAACAGACCACATCAAAATAAAAGTCACTAATACAAACAAGTAAACAGACCGCGTTAAAATAAAAGTCACTAATACAAACAAGTAAACAGACCACATCAAAATAAAAGTCACTAATACAAACAAGTAAACAGACCGCGTTAAAATAAAAGTCACTAATACAAACAAGTAAACAGACCATGTCAAAATAAGTCACTAATACAAACAAGTTAACAGACCACGTCAAAATAAGTCACTAATACAAACAAGTAAACAGACCACATCAAAATAAAAGTCACTAATACAAACAAGTAAACAGACCGCGTTAAAATAAAAGTCACTAATACAAACAAGTTAACAGACCACGTCAAAATAAGTCACTAATACAAACAAGTTAACAGACCACGTCAAAATAAGTCACTAATACAAACAAGTAAACAGACCACATCAAAATAAAAGTCACTAATACAAACAAGTAAACAGACCGCGTTAAAATAAAAGTCACTAATACAAACAAGTAAACAGACCATGTCAAAGTAAAAGTCACTTATACAAACGAATAAACAGACCATGTCAAAGTAAGTCACTAATACAAACAAGTCACCACTCGGTTAAGTTCTATTTGGCTGAAGTTCACTTACTCTACACTATGTGTCCAAATATTTATGGACAGCCCTTCTAATGAATGCATTCAGCTACTTAAAGCTGCACTGATTGCTTGTCTAGGCTGTTTGTTTTGGCCAGGATCAGAGCTCAGGGTTAGCCATGCTACAGCACTCCTAGAGCAGAGGCAGAGCCGACAGTAGCAGCTTAGCGACCGCAGGTACCAAATCCTCCATAACCCTGTGATCAGTAATATAGAGGTCTGGGCCAAACGGCGGCAGCTTAGCAGACACAAGTATCAAACCCACAGCCCTGTGATCCGTAATCCAGAGCTGAGAACAGTGTAAACTTTCATCAGCTCACTGAGCTTTAAATGGCCGTGTCTTTTTACACTCGGGGCAGACGTCCCCCTTATCTTTGTGGAGGTCCGGGGGAATAGAGCTTAGAGCTAGAGCTTATGATTCTTAATCTGATTTGTAATGGAGGTCTAGCACCAGGGGGTAGGCCGATTCTAAGGACCTGTGACAGTTTGGCAGAATTGTTCGAGGTGAGGGGCCCAGTGTAATACCTTTTTTTTCATGGGGCCCAAAATCCCTGCCACCCCTGACAACAGCTCCTCCTCCAGTCGCCTGAACATGCCAATCTATCCCTTGGTCAGACCCTGTCCCTCAGGTCTCCACAGCTGAGTCAGCTTTGCATACGGGTAGACGTGCTTACACCCGCTGCTTAGGGCGTGGTCAGCAGCTACTGGCTACCGCTGTTCCGCTGTTTACTCAAATGCTTCACATGCGTCAGGATAGATGTCCCCTACCCCACCCTTGTGTTGGGTGCATTGGGGGGGGAGGGGGTGGAGTTCACATGAACAGGGATTGTTCCTGTAAGTACTCCATGTGTTGTAAATGACGCACAGATCAGATCAGAAACCACAGAACCAACACACACACACACACACACACCACTGTCTACATGAAGCCCAAAGCCATACTCAGTAACATGTGAAACTATGAGTCTGGCTGAGGTACAAGAGGCCACAAACTGAAGCTTTAGGCCTGTTTTCTGTTCATGCAACTGCATTTATGATTGAAGAGATCTAAAGAAGTCGACTGATCCTTTTGAAGAAGAGATTTTCTTGTTCAAATTAAAATAATAATAAATTATACCACAATTCCATATGAGATATAATATACATTATATCTGTGTAATTTACATAGATTTTTGTTATTATTAATTGTTATTTGTTTATTATTATTATAATTATTATTATTGCAGTCTTTCATCATAACCAGCATCTCTTTTACTGTTTTTTATTTTCACAATAATTTTAAAAAACCCTAAACAACTATGAAGAAATAGTCCAGTCTTTAGATTGAATGGCCAAATCTGATTACTTTGCAACAGCAGAGCAAAATTGCTTTTACAAGGAAATTATGGAACTGGAAGTGAAATACATATTCTCTATTTTAACAGTGTTAATTAATGCTAATTTGAATGAAAGTATTCTTAATGAATGAAAGTGATAGTGATTTTCTGTCATTTACACTAAACCACTGCTGTTATGGTGGTAGATCACTGTCAAATACAGTCAATAACTGTAAGAGGATATTTACATAAGATATGTAAATCAATATGTTGTGATTCAGTAGAGCTTCCATGATGTTTTGAAGTGCTTTGGGGATTTCTGTGTAGTTAGACACAAACGTCCAGAGTGGTTGGCTGTGTGTGTGTGTGTGTGTGTGTGTGTAACCTTTCTTGTAGCTGGGGTGTCATTACTGTTTTCACACACCTCTCTCTCTCTCTCTCTCTCTCTCTCTCTCTGTCTTTATCTTCCTGCATCCTGTATCTGAAACCTCCTGCATTCCTACCGAAACCTGATCTGTGCAGTATTGTGTGATATTAGGCTGTGATATCGGTCCCGATATTAACAAAATTTGCTGGATCGGGTATTTGATAATGAGGCAGATCCATGGAACCGATCCTTTCACTTTAATTTGATGGTGTGAGACTGCACTAAATGTGCAAATGAATAAATTAGAAATGGCAGTTTAGTTCATTCATATCGGTGTGTTAATTTGTTATATTTTATAGTATAATATAATATAGTAAAATAATGTTGAAGTCAATCTTGATGCCTAAACCTTGCCCGATATGCAAAGTGTATTTATCATATTGGAACTGAAAATGTCAGATCAATGCATCCCTAGTTATCACCTTCCTCTTCACCTCCTACAAGTGTATCGGTTCTCCTCACTAGTACAGATATTCAACAGTGTGTGAAACGTTAGACGCCGGCTAAGTGCTGGCAACAACAACGACCTGGAAATATTGTTTATTTATGACACGAAACGAAGTAAAGTTCACTAAATTAAGAGTTTAATAGTGTGAGGAAACAGTTTAAACTGTTAAGGTGGGCTGTAGTGGTACCTGATACCCCCGCTATTACCATTTTGCCCTCCAAAAAACGACCGGCTAGGTGATATATACAAACTAATTGTACAAAACTATTAAAGTCATTTCAAGTGAAAATATGATATATAGCAAAATATACATTTCAAATACATCACATATATTAGAATATATGGAATTCTACATTTGTCTCATATTGATACTGTATATGCCAATTGGCCAGGGACATATATCATAGCCGTATGTCAGCACATATATTCAGACATATGAAAACTGCATTATGTTTCATGCATATATTACTTATGTTTACATGTGTGGACATCTATATTTACATACTAATCAAAAATATATAAAGAAATATGCATATGTGTTCATTAAATTATACTAGCATATATATATATGGCCATGGCCATGTATCAGATGTCTTTGTGTGGGACA